>NC_069500.1:1273233537-1273388537 GCF_027579735.1 Bombina bombina
TGTAGTGATTATAAGCTGTATCCTACAAACATGAGTCAAAGCTTCAAGTTAGAGGGTCAACATAGGTCTCATGTGCTGGAGCACACAGCCTGCTTTTATTCAGGTTACATGCAAACAGGACACTCTCAGGGGGAGGCATAAAATCCCCCATCACACATTTGATATTAGATAGAGAGACACTCCCTTTGACAGGCCACAACATTTACTTCAGCAGATAACATTACACACAATAAAACAATGCAGTCCACCTTATCAATACTAGTCTGATTAGACAATGGGAAAGTTGATCACTAAACCTAATTAGAGCTAATCCCAGCAGACTTGTATTTAGAATAGGTTTCTTGAAGCTGAACAAAATTTAACTCTTAATGGCACACAATGAAACTGAACCAAGTGGGAGAAAGCCAGGGACAAGTCATTTCACAGGTCTGGAGACATAGTCTTAAAGGGGCATTGTTCATCAAAGTCACAATATGTCCCCAGATGGTTCTTAAAGGGCCACACACACCCAACAAAAGTCAATATGTCCTCAGGGGCACAATCTTCCAGGGGCCATAGTCATGTGGAAGGAGGCTGGCAAATAGGCTTCTCCAAAATCCAGGGAAGCAGGGCAATTTTTCATTTAAAGGGCCAGTTACAAACAGCAGTTTGTAACATATCTCCCCTTTTGGAGGGAGACTAACCAGGCACCTGACCTTCTGCCGGTCAGTGCCCAAGTTAGTCTCGCAACCCACCCACAAATAATCGCTAGCAGCAAAGTAGCCCCCCCACAATACGTAGTACTGGCCTGTAAGTTCCAGGTTGCAGGATGAAAGTGCAGCATCCTCGGCCTTCCTGGCGCAGCTGGGCAAATAGCTGATGGTACTTGGGGGGCAGAGGCCAGCGGCACTCTGCCCTGGTGCCAGCGCTTCTGCTGGGGTGAGGGGTTTGCAGGTCAGTTCTGTAACAAGGACAAGGTCTGTAGGGCAGAGGCCAGCAGCGCTCTGTCCTGATGCCAGCTCTTCTGCTGGGGGAATTGGGGCATAGTCCTGCCCGGTGGCAAAGGGAACGTGGGGGTCAGTGGGGGCCAACATCTCCACTGTTAACCCTGGGCCCAAGTTAGGAGTTAGCTGGGGAGGGGGAGATTGGCTTACCTCCTCCTCCTGATACTCCGGCGGCCGTTGGGAAGGGAGGTCGATGCTCTCCGCTTCCTGTGGAACATGCTGCGGCTGGGGAGAGAGACCGGTTGTCTCCTCTCCCTGGAAGGCACACTCCGGCTGGGGAGGGAGGTCGATGCTCTCCCCTCCCTGTAGCTGGGTCTGTCGCTGGGGATCTGGGCCGCCTGTCCAGCATCCCTGTAGGGCCGGTAGAGAGACTGCGGTCCCATCTCCACCTGCCTGCTGGGGGTCCTCCCAGGACCAGTCTATGAGGCCTGCTGCCTCTGGTATCTCTGGTTGGGGTTGGGGAAGGAGACCGGTTGTCTCTTCCCTCTGCACAGTATACTGCCGCTGGGGAGGGAGGTCGCTGCTCCCCTCTCCCTGTGGAACATGCTGCGGCTGGGGAGAGAGACCAGGTGTCCATACCCTCAAACTCCACAGTTGGCGCTCAAAGGCTCGTGCCGCTTTGTTCTCCGTATCCAATTCCCGGATGATGCGACTGACTACCTCCTGCGCAGGGTCTGGACCATATCGGACTAGCCGCCTCTTTACCTCTGGAACGAAATCCGCGCCCTCATAGCGACGGATCCGGTTGAGGTGCTCTTCACATGGTTCTGACCAGTATCTTGTCAGCTCCATGCTGCTGTAGGTAGGAACGCTGCGCAGTGGCTAGCGTTGCCCTCAATTACTCTCCTACGATACCAGTGCTGTTGTGGTGCTGCTCCTTGCGCTAGGACGCCAATCCCACCGCTGCCGCCAAATGTTACGGTTGCCTCCAGGCTGGCTGGAAGTTGGACCGTAGAAAAGGATGCTCCTAGCGCTCACCAAAGGAGCAGCAGCACCGTGGACACTATAACTGCTGCGTAGCCACCATAAGTAATGCAGACTCTATGAACCACCGCTGCTGGGCTGGTATCTCGCCGTCTGCTCTGCGCCCTGGACCTATGACCAGGCTCCAGTAGGTGAACCTCTTCCTTCTGTAGCAATCCCTGTAGCTAAGGGAGTATGAAGAGCATAGCAATCCCTGTAGTGATTATAAGCTGTATCCTACAAACATGAGTCAAAGCTTCAAGTTAGAGGGTCAACATAGGTCTCATGTGCTGGAGCACACAGCCTGCTTTTATTCAGGTTACATGCAAACAGGACACTCTCAGGGGGAGGCATAAAATCCCCCATCACACATTTGATATTAGATAGAGAGACACTCCCTTTGACAGGCCACAACATTTACTTCAGCAGATAACATTACACACAATAAAACAATGCAGTCCACCTTATCAATACTAGTCTGATTAGACAATGGGAAAGTTGATCACTAAACCTAATTAGAGCTAATCCCAGCAGACTTGTATTTAGAATAGGTTTCTTGAAGCTGAACAAAATTTAACTCTTAATGGCACACAATGAAACTGAACCAAGTGGGAGAAAGCCAGGGACAAGTCATTTCACAGGTCTGGGGACATAGTCTTAAAGGGGCATTGTTCATCAAAGTCACAATATGTCCCCAGATGGTTCTTAAAGGGCCACACACACCCAACAAAAGTCAATATGTCCTCAGGGGCACAATCTTCCAGGGGCCATAGTCATGTGGAAGGAGGCTGGCAAATAGGCTTCTCCAAAATCCAGGGAAGCAGGGCAATTTTTCATTTAAAGGGCCAGTTACAAACAGCAGTTTGTAACATATCTCCCCTTTTGGAGGGAGACTAACCAGGCACCTGACCTTCTGCCGGTCAGTGCCCAAGTTAGTCTCGCAACCCACCCACAAATAATCGCTAGCAGCAAAGTAGCCCCCCCCACAATACGTAGTACTGGCCTGTAAGTTCCAGGTTGCAGGATGAAAGTGCAGCATCCTCGGCCTTCCTGGCGCAGCTGGGCAAATAGCTGATGGTACTTGGGGGGCAGAGGCCAGCGGCACTCTGCCCTGGTGCCAGCGCTTCTGCTGGGGTGAGGGGTTTGCAGGTCAGTTCTGTAACAAGGACAAGGTCTGTAGGGCAGAGGCCAGCAGCGCTCTGTCCTGATGCCAGCTCTTCTGCTGGGGGAATTGGGGCATAGTCCTGCCCGGTGGCAAAGGGAACGTGGGGGTCAGTGGGGGCCAACATCTCCACTGTTAACCCTGGGCCCAAGTTAGGAGTTAGCTGGGGAGGGGGAGATTGGCTTACCTCCTCCTCCTGATACTCCGGCGGCCGTTGGGAAGGGAGGTCGATGCTCTCCGCTTCCTGTGGAACATGCTGCGGCTGGGGAGAGAGACCGGTTGTCTCCTCTCCCTGGAAGGCACACTCCGGCTGGGGAGGGAGGTCGATGCTCTCCCCTCCCTGTAGCTGGGTCTGTCGCTGGGGATCTGGGCCGCCTGTCCAGCATCCCTGTAGGGCCGGTAGAGAGACTGCGGTCCCATCTCCACCTGCCTGCTGGGGGTCCTCCCAGGACCAGTCTATGAGGCCTGCTGCCTCTGGTATCTCTGGTTGGGGTTGGGGAAGGAGACCGGTTGTCTCTTCCCTCTGCACAGTATACTGCCGCTGGGGAGGGAGGTCGCTGCTCCCCTCTCCCTGTGGAACATGCTGCGGCTGGGGAGAGAGACCAGGTGTCCATACCCTCAAACTCCACAGTTGGCGCTCAAAGGCTCGTGCCGCTTTGTTCTCCGTATTCAATTCCCGGATGATGCGACTGACTACCTCCTGCGCAGGGTCTGGACCATATCGGACTAGCCGCCTCTTTACCTCTGGAACGAAATCCGCGCCCTCATAGCGACGGATCCGGTTGAGGTGCTCTTCACATGGTTCTGACCAGTATCTTGTCAGCTCCATGCTGCTGTAGGTAGGAACGCTGCGCAGTGGCTAGCGTTGCCCTCAATTACTCTCCTACGATACCAGTGCTGTTGTGGTGCTGCTCCTTGCGCTAGGACGCCAATCCCACCGCTGCCGCCAAATGTTACGGTTGCCTCCAGGCTGGCTGGAAGTTGGACCGTAGAAAAGGATGCTCCTAGCGCTCACCAAAGGAGCAGCAGCACCGTGGACACTATAACTGCTGCGTAGCCACCATAAGTAATGCAGACTCTATGAACCACCGCTGCTGGGCTGGTATCTCGCCGTCTGCTCTGCGCCCTGGACCTATGACCAGGCTCCAGTAGGTGAACCTCTTCCTTCTGTAGCAATCCCTGTAGCTAAGGGAGTATGAAGAGCATAGCAATCCCTGTAGTGATTATAAGCTGTATCCTACAAACATGAGTCAAAGCTTCAAGTTAGAGGGTCAACATAGGTCTCATGTGCTGGAGCACACAGCCTGCTTTTATTCAGGTTACATGCAAACAGGACACTCTCAGGGGGAGGCATAAAATCCCCCATCACACATTTGATATTAGATAGAGAGACACTCCCTTTGACAGGCTACAACATTTACTTCAGCAGATAACATTACACACAATAAAACAATGCAGTCCACCTTATCAATACTAGTCTGATTAGACAATGGGAAAGTTGATCACTAAACCTAATTAGAGCTAATCCCAGCAGACTTGTATTTAGAATAGGTTTCTTGAAGCTGAACAAAATTTAACTCTTAATGGCACACAATGAAACTGAACCAAGTGGGAGAAAGCCAGGGACAAGTCATTTCACAGGTCTGGAGACATAGTCTTAAAGGGGCATTGTTCATCAAAGTCACAATATGTCCCCAGATGGTTCTTAAAGGGCCACACACACCCAACAAAAGTCAATATGTCCTCAGGGGCACAATCTTCCAGGGGCCATAGTCATGTGGAAGGAGGCTGGCAAATAGGCTTCTCCAAAATCCAGGGAAGCAGGGCAATTTTTCATTTAAAGGGCCAGTTACAAACAGCAGTTTGTAACAGGGGGAGAGAGAGAGAGAGAGGGGGGAGAGAGAGGGAGGGGGAGAGAAAGAGGGAGGGGGAGAGAGGGAGGGGGGAGAGAGAGAGGGAGGGGGAGAGAGAGGGGGGGGAGAGAGGGAGGGGAGAGAGAGGGAGGGGAGAGGGAGGGTGGGGAGAGGGAGGGAGGAAGGGGAGAGAGAGGGAGGGAGGGGAGGGGGGAGAGAGAGGGAGGGGGAGGAGAGAGGGAGGGGGGGAAGAGAGAGGGAGGGAGGGGGGAGAGAGAGAGAGGGAGGGGGGAGAGGGAGGGGGGAGAGAGGGAGGGGGGAGAGAGGGAAGGGGGAGAGAGGGAGGGGGAGAGAGAGAGGGAGGGGGGGAGAGAGAGAGGGAGGGGGGGGAGAGAGAGAGGGAGAGAAAGAGGGAGGGGGGGAGAGAGAGAGGGAGGGGGGAGAGAGAGAGGGAGGGGGGAGAGAGAGAGGGAGGGGGGAGAGAGAGGGAGGGGGGAGAGAGAGAGGGAGGGGGGAGAGAGAGAGGGAGGGGGGAGAGAGAGGGAGGGGGGAGAGAGAGAGGGAGGGGGGAGAGGGGGAGAGAGAGAGGGAGGGGAGAGAGAGAGAGAGGGAGGGGGGAGAGAGAGAGGGAGGGGGGAGAGAGAGGGAGGGGGGAGAGAGAGAGGGAGGGGGTTGAGAGAGAGGGAGGGGGGAGAGAGAGAGGGAGGGGGGAGAGAGAGAGGGAGGGGGAGAGAGAGAAGGAGGGGGAGAGAGTGAGAGAGAGAGGGGGAGAGAGAGAAGGAGGGAGGGAGAGAGAGAGAGAGAGAGAGGGGGGGAGGAGAGGGAGTTGTGATATAGAGAGAGAGAGAGGGAGTGGGGCGAGGGAGTATATAAAAGTATACAGTATATATATATATAATTCCACACAGTGGCATATTTAGGTTTTGTGCTGCCCTAGGTATTTAAAATTGTGCTGCCCCACCCTCCATTTTTTAGCCATAATTATATATATATATATATATATATTTTTTAGAAAGTAAATGAGGAGGAGGAAGAAAGAAGAGAGGAGGGAAGAAGAGTAAAAGGGAAGGATGCATTTGGGGTGATTAAACTGTGGCACATAAAATTCAATTATTTGTGAGACAGGTTCTTGATAATGAAAGACTGCATAATGTGTTAACATTATGTAGGCAGTTACTGTGAACATAATGTTAACACATTACACAGTCTTTGATAATTAAAAGCCTGTCTCACAAATTTCTGATTTTATGTATATGAAGCAATGTGTATCAGCTACAACAGTACTCTAAGGCAGTGCTAGTGTATTATACATACTATTTTAAAAGTAAGATAAAACACATTTCCTGGTTTCTTGGTGTATATATATATATCTCAAAGAAACAGGAAATGTTAGCTTTCTTAACTTTTATTTTACACCATAACAGAAGAGTTTTAAACAAAAAATAAATAACAATTATGTTTTTTTAAATTTATTTTATCTTTTGAGATTTTACTTAAGTGTAATCTACCATCTATAAGGTGTAAGTGACCTGTGCTTCTCACACTGACTGGCTGCATAGTTTTGGATTTGCAAAAGTGTGTGCTTATTTTAACTCCTTGAACAAACTTAGCTATATTTTACATTGTTATATAACTGGTGGGAAAAAAAAGTCATTTTTTTTGCTCAGATATAATGTTAGGCTGTTCCTGCAGAGATCGGACAGACAACAGTGCTACTAACAGCCTTGGTGTTTTTACATAATATACAGATATTAATAAATCACTAAAACGCTGCAGATCATATTTTCACTACAAACAGGAGACACTATTAAAATAATTTTTGGACAATAAATTTACATATATATATATATATATATATATATATATATATATATATATATATATATATATATATATATCTATGACGATGACGAAGTTCGGCAACATTCAGATCTAGCAATTAACAGTGCGCGTGACAGCAATGACATATAAATAAGTGTATGTGTATGAACACATTGCCCCAGGGGTCCCATACCACCAATAGGCATTTAACACTTGTTACGAACACGTTTAAACGCCTTTATATATAATAATTAAACCTCTCACAAACTTCAGCTGCTAGGCATGTTTCTTAGCTGCAGTTTGTGGCAGGTTTAATGAATATATATAAAGGCGTTTGCAAATGTGGTAGTATTTTTCTATAACAATAGTCCAACAATCTGGCGATGGCTGTTTCCGCGGTACTGGCCGGGGAAATGCGAGAAGAAAGTGGAGCGCATGCGCGGTACGTATTGATCGTCTCACAGTTGACGGAATGTCACTTCCGTTCGCTAGTCTGATGATTTTGTTGGTCTGTTAGAACAGGGTCTAAGCTGGTTCAAAGCGCTACCCGAACGCGGCCCAAGTGTATGGGCTGCAGCTTGAAAGGTACATACAGGCTGCATTTTCTGCTATAACATCGCAGATCGCAGCATGTTCTGCCTGAGGTAGCATTTTATTTTTAAAGGCAATGACAGTGTTAGGTGTTACTGTACACATTTGCCTTTATTTTTTTATCGTCCTACCTCTCTTCCTCTGAGTAAATCGTATATCGTATGCTTTAGATGCATCATATGTGTTTATTGTACAACGTATTTGCTTTATAGGATGTGTTGAAACTATTGATTACTGTTTATTCATCCCTCACTGCAGACACAAGAGGTAGTGTGTAAGTCAAGTGCTGAGGGCAGAAGCAAGACAATGCCGTCCTTTCGGCAAGTTGGGGAGAAGCAGCTGCCCCATGAAATAATATTTATGGCATGGTCACCAAAGAGGGATCTTATTGCACTTGTCAACAAAGCTGGCGAGGTAATATATTTGTTTTAAAACTATTACTTTATCCCTTAACAAATATCTGTTTCTCAGAGCTAAATATAAATGCAATATCATTTTATTTGTCAACAAAACCTTTATACAAACCCAAAGCAGTACCAAAAATAGTGGTGTATGACTCCTTTTAATTAGGCTTACCATAATTTTTAGAGGTGAAACTGGGACCACCTGGTGCAGTGCCAGTGGGGGTGTGGTCAGGAGGTAGTCAAGGGGGCGTAGCAATTACCGGTCCTTTTAAAGTAGTAGCTTTTATGTGTGTAATGTTTTGTGGATACTCTACCCTTCCTCAAACAAGTGAATCACACAGTTTAAATAGACCATAACACCACCCCCTAGTGAAAAAGGCACCATTACGTTGTCATCGCAAATAAATCATTAATCTAAATCTCAGATTCTAAATAATGCCAAACATCAAGCATAATTATCACTTTCACAATGTAATATCTGCAGTGTAATATGTGTTTTATGTGTCTAATTAAGGAACAGAGCCAAATACTGATAAGGCATAAATACAACATTGAATGAAAGTAAAAAAGAGACACGTACCTGCTAAAGCTGTTTAAGAGGCTACTCTATACCATAATGCAGGAAGATTACAGCCAAAATGCTATCCTGCATGAAGTAAAGCAAGATCCAGGCCACAAATCCTGCCTGTCTGTGCTTCCTGGTCATACCCATATGATTCCCCTAAACGTGTATCATCGGTGATGTCACCAGGGGTCAGGGGAGTGTTAAATTCTTCGAAAAATAAACCAAGTAGTACTACAAAATTAAAAAACCCTATGCTGCTCACTCAGCCTGTATTACTTAATGTAAACTTTGAAGGACACGAACGTTAAGCTAAGCAGGGCTGTATGTAACAAAGTACCAGCATCCAACTATGCTGGAGAGCCACAGTCCAGTGATTTTGAATAATGTGTCTGGGTTTCAGGCGGTCTGAAACCCGGACACATGATTTGAAACCTGGAGGTGGCAACCCTACTGGGACAGAATGAACAACTGGGTGGGACACTGGGACAGCACCTCCAAACCGGGACAATCCCAGTAAAAGTGGGACTTCTGGTAAGCCTACTTTTAATGAGTTTGGTGACAGTCTTTAACAGTCCATACAAATTTGTTTCCTCAAAAAGAAAGAAGAAATAACACATTTTTTTCTGTTTCCAGATCCTACTGCATCGTCTAGCAAATATTCAACGAGTGTGGAGTTTACCACCCAATGAAAACACAGGAAAAGATGTAACATCAATGGCATGGAGACCTGATGGCAAAAGTAAAGTATATTTATTCACACATTTTTATATATATATATTAGAATAAATAGTAAACTGCAAAAGTTTTAGGCATGTATAAAGTAAGAATGCTTTCAAAAATAGAAATGTTAATAGTTTATTTTTGCCCATTAAAAAAATGTAAAGTGAGTGAACAGAAGAAAAATGTAAATCAGATCAATATTTAATGAGACCATCCTTTGCCTTAAACATTTCTGCAAATAGAGTTGGAGATTTGGTCAGAATTAATGGTCTTCTCACTGCTAAGAAGTACATAAAGATGCTTATCTATTATACAATACCACCAGGGGGGCATCTGATTGACCCAAAACATACAGTCATTAATGACTATTTTCAGGGTAAAGAAGAACAAGGAGTCCTGGATGTGATGGTGTGGCCACAAAGAGCCTTGATCTCAACATTATCAAGTCTCTCTGGGATTATATGAAGAGACAGAAGCAACTAAAACTGCGTAAATCAACAGAAGAACTGTGGTTAGTTCTCCAAGATGTTTGGAACAACCTATTTGTTGTGTTCCTTAATAAACTGTGTGTGAATATACCTAGAAGAATTGATACTGTTTTGAAGGCAAAGGGTGGTCACAGCAAATATTGATTTGATTTAGATTTTTCTTCTATTCACTCACTTTTCATTTTGTTAATTGATAAAAATAATAAATAAATTATGTGTGTGTGTATGTGTGTGTGTATGTTAATATGTGTATAAACACAAATATATACATGTATATATTCATATATATATTTTAAATTTGCTGCCCAACTCCGCATGACTTAGCCCCTGTGCTGCGATAAGTCATCTTCTTTGCTTGTCTTATCGGCATCAGAACGAAGCTCCCATTGGAGCCTATGGAAGCATACCCTCATGAGCACAAAGCTTCCATGCAATGCAAACATGACGTCGCACAGTATTACTGAGTGAAGCGCAAATATCGTGCTCGCGAAAATGCAATTTTGTGCTCCACTCATAATCTAGCCATAGTCTGGAAAGATGTTTTGGTTCATTGTCTTTGACACTAAAAATGTATTATATTAATGCATTCAGTACAATTACGGATATGTATAGCAAAAAATCTCTTCCAGTTACTTCTGTGAAAGAATTGTAACTGAGGTTTCAGATTTCAATGTCGTTTGCCATAAATAAATATAAAAAAACAAAAAATTGCATAATGTAATACTGTTAATAGTAGGTTAAAATGAAGATTTTCCAGAACTAGTTGGATATTACTTACTCTTTAGAATTGTAGCTCGGCTCATAGTGTTAACAGCATTTGATAAAGTTGTTCTCCCCATTTGAAGAGAAGCTCGTCACTCATGGATATACACAATTCCCTCTGCTTTTAACTAGCCTGCCATATTGCCATGTTGTTTTTGTTTTTTAAATAAATGGTTTTAAATCTGTATAACTACTAGTGAGGAACTTCTTTTCAAACTGTGTGAACACCTTTACTAAATGCTGTTACCAAACTAGTACTGAGTTGTATGAGAAAGGTATTGACTCTTCTGATTCTGTTGTAGCTTTGGGTCTACCAGACCTCTTTCTGTCAGAGTTTCTAAGGGCCTTTTGGTTGTATAGGAAACTGTACTCACTGATACCTCTGCTTTCTTTTCTCTAAAGAAAAGACCTACACTTTTTACGGTTATAATGGTCTACATGGATTATTTTTTATTTTTGGTAACCTAAACATGTTCATTTAACATCTATTAGTTTACCTCTAACCTTTGTAACATTTCATAATGTTCAATAAACTTAACTGCTTAAATTTCAATAAAAAATGAAAAAAGTTGTTGTAAAACTCTTGACAAGCAGTGTTTGTATGTATGCATGTTTTGTTTTATTTAGCCTATTCTAATATATTTTCTTTACATACGTCCTTGCTTGCCTCCTAACGTGCTGCTTGCTTATACATTGTCCAACCTGTTTAAATATAAATATATATGTGCTATTTTGTTTACATGTTAGTACTCTATTTTTCCTTTGTTTAATTATATATTTTGTTCTCATGTTAGTACTGGCTTTTAGTCTGGCTGATACCAAGCGAGTTGTACTTTGTGATGTGGAAAAACCTGAAACCCTTCATTCTTTTTCTGTGGAGACCCCAGTATCCTGCATGCACTGGATGGAAGTGACAGAGGAGAACAGGTAAGTGACTGGTCACTGAGGTACGATCTTAGTGAATCCCATGGAAGCAAGGCTGCAAAAAGGGAATGTGCGCTAATTCTTAGAAGGTTCATATTTTATAAGGAAATCATCAATTCAACTACTGCTGAAGAGCTATTTTAAATAGCATCTACCTGCCACATGAAATATACACAAATATTGATATGCAAATCGTAAGCGTTGTCAAATGGCTACCTTCATCACCTTAATAAAATAGAACAGTTAATTTACATTCTTTAATAATTATGTTGATACTTACAATCCCTTAAAAAGACAGTAAAGTCAAAATTTAACTTTCATGATTCAGATAAACCACACAGTTTTTTTTTTTGTTTTTTTTAAGCATATACTTTTTATTGAGAGACCGTTTACAACAAGTTACATTTTAGTACAATGTAGTTACATCATTCATGATGAAGGTGATACCTCCAAAGAGAGAGAGCATTTTCTTTAGTAAGATACTTGATGCAGTTCCAGAGTCTTATCATATGTTGCTCAAGTGGCCCTCATTAAATATTGTTAAAGTTGGAAAATATAAAATATCATCTTAACTCCATTCCCTCCCCCAGAATAAAGCCAAAGGTCTGAGGGAATCCTCTGCTCTTACCGTTGTTCTGTGGTTACAGAAACCTTTAAACTGTTGATTTCTATAACAAACTGTGACACAAACTGAACAATATCTTTCGGTTGATGCCTTTTAATCTTGGATGCATAGCAGCTGACTCCTCCTTCCCCTGCGACTCAATTCCTCTGATTTTAGACTTTACACCAAGTTCCATTTTCCCCTCAATTGAGCAGTTAATATTTACTCCGAATTTCAAAACGGGTATGTTTGTTTTTGGACCTGGTGTAGAATAATTTTTTTTCCACAAAGGCCTTGAGTATCAAATTGTTCTACTATCATTAACTGTAACAGTGAATTTTTGAGTTTTCTTAATGTTGGTGGATCCTTATTCCTCCATTCTTTTAGAATTAACTTTCTTATAGGGTCGTGCCAAACAGATAGTCCAGCTATTGCAGAAACTCTCCGCTCCTACTACAATTCACTTTACAACATCAACATACCAAATTACCCTTTCGGACTTGCCAACGTCAGATGAACACAATACTCGGAAACTACAACATTATTTTAATGACCTACAACTCCCAACACTACAAAATGAAGAAGTGGCTTTCTTAGACAAACTTCTTAGAACACCTCTACAATTAAAGACCTCCCAGGAGGAAAGAGCCCAGGCAGCTTTAGTGCCAGATACTACAAATTTATATGCACCTATACTGGCCCCACACATAATCAATCTATTCAACACACTAGAGGAGTCCAAGGATTTCCCCCAATATGCTATCAGTGCATGTCACAGTCCTTCCAAAGCCAGGGAAACCCCCCAATAAGCTGGAAAACTTTAGGCCCATTTCTTTATTAAATATAGAAGTAAAGATATATGCAAAGATATTAGTTACTCATCTTAATAAACTTCTGCTCTGCTTGATTTTTCCAGATCAAGTGCTCTTTGTCCCCGGAAGAGAAGCCGAGACAATACCATAAAAGTAACTCAGCTTATCTTATGCCCAAAATAACCACATTCCTATGTTCCTTATTTCAACTGACTCGGAAAAGGCCTTTGATAGAGTTAACTGGGATTTTTTTAAAGGCTACTCCTGTCCCACATGCAATTCAGCTCTGGGTTTATCAACAAGGTCTTTGCGTTATATTCCAACCCCTCAGGTCAAATTCAATGGGATATTCCACGCTCCTTCCATATCCACAATGGGACGAGGCAGGGATGCCCTTGATCCCCCCTCCTATTTGCACTCTCGTGGAAGTATTGGCTCAAAAGATCAGAAATAACAACTTGATATCTGGTATTAAAGTAGGTCAGAAAGAAAAGAAAATCGCAATGTATGCGGATGATATACTTCTCACCTTATCACCCAAACAATCAGTCCCAGCCACCCTTGCAGAATTGAATAAGTATGGTGAGGTCTCCAACGTCTATCTAAATTTGAACAAATCTGAATTAATGAATATATTGGTTCCAGAAGATGAGATGGGAGGAGCCTTGGTGAGTTGCACTCTCTATACAACCCTTCAAACAAAATATTTGGGTATCTATTTAACTCCAACACCATCAAAACTTTTTGAAGCTAATTATAAACCCCTAATACACAACATCACTAACTCTTTATCTCATGAAAGAAAGAGGGGGTCTGGGACCTGGGTATGCCAGATTTAGACCTTTTACAAAAAAGCAATTACTCTACAACTACAAGCTGAACTATGTGCAAACTCCTCAGACAAGATATGGGTACAACTTGGCGCCGGCATCCTCCAAACCCCTAACATAGGAGCACTAGGTTGGTTACCCTCATCATCTAGATCCAAACAAGGGGAAAAACTATCCATATTTTCAGGATCTTTACCAGCAATGGCACAAAATTCTAAACACACATCCACATATCTCCACACCCTACTCCCCGCTCACCTCATATACAGCCAATCCGGACATACCACTCTAAACCATTATAAAAAGATCAAATAGCTGCACGCACAGAGATTAGATAATCGCATTAGGGCCTGCAGATATACCTTCATCACCTGTGACGCAGACCTGACACCTGTGCACTACGGATCATATCGGAGCCGTTCAGAGCATCGAGACCACCTACCTGCTAGAATCTGCATAGAAACAGGTACCACTGAGAAGGCAGTGCAAATTTGTTCCATCTTCGATACGGAGTGCAACACCAGGACCCATATCTGCTGCCAAACAGCATAGAGTGATCCATACAGTTCAAAGGGGATCCAGCGAAAATAAGGCCCAAGCAACACACAGCTCACATTGTGCAGACCTCCGCTTACACCTGAGATATAAAAATCACGGACTGCTTGTAGCATAAGTCAGGCGACCTCCTTTCCACCATTATAGTGTCTGATATACATTCATCAGTGATATACCTATATTATATTGGAAAATTTCCCTATAATCACTATCTACTTGCTCCAAGCTAACAATAACCAGGGGTTTCATAACAAAGTATTTGTTTGGAAGCTAGATGTAATTTCTTACTCATAGGAAGACATACGCTCATCCGTGGACTATATCTTGTAATACGGCTTCTAGTGTACAACCTCCACCCCCATTTGCCGGTGTCACAAGCTGGGTAACCTTTTCTACTCTTTAACGCTCATAGACGCGTATCTTATAAGCTGTCACCACACCACCTAGCATGGAGTCGCACAATAGCATGCTACGCAGTTTGATTTCTAAGCTTGATCACCATCAACGTGCACTCACTCAGAAGATAAGATCTGCCTTTAGCCCATCTCAGAATGCACCAACAGAAAAAACGAGAGACAAAGAAGGCAACTTAAGAACTTTTACTACTCTAAATCAGCCAAATGAAGTTGACCAGTCTACAGGCAGCAATATCATTGAGTCATTTGAGACTAAAGAACAGTCTAGTGGACATAACACTAAAAGCTCTTGGCAAGCTCTCAAAGTGCCATCTGTAGAAAGCCCACAACCCTGGCCAAATCTCACCTTCATAGATGGAGAAGTAACTGTACTCTTGGCTTTATTTATTGACCTTAAATCTAAAACGGCGTATAGCTGCTGGATAGAATGGTCTAGCAGACATTTCCAAAAAAACTGTTCTCAATAAGATCTTCCAACCTCTGATAGAGTCACATTGTGTGAGCAGGAGTTGGATAGAGGAATTTATCATTAACTTAGCCCAACTGCTAGAAGTCAGAGTGGCTACTTAGATTAAAGCAGTTGCTTTTGTTGTCCTATTAATATGTTATGTGGCCTACTGAGAGATATTTTCATTTAGGTTCATATATCTATTCCCTTTACATATAGTTTAAGGTGAAATACAAACACTCTGTTATCTGATGAGAGTCAGTTTTTCTCCTCTTCATATTGTACACTAAAGTTAATATATGGCAAAGTAAATTTTTTACCAAAATGGTTTGTTTCCTATACGCAACTACTTTAACCTAGCCCACCATAGACTGTTGCATTATATCGACCAAAGGCTTTACAATTGTAGACTGTCTAAGAGCAGGCATTGATTTACTAATTAGCCAATATTGTAGATCTAGACTTGAGAGGGTAGAATCAGCACATATACGCCTAGATTACGAGTTTTGTCGGTAAGGCTGTGCGGTGCTAACGAGCAGTTTATGCTCACCGCTCACTTGCAGACAGCGCTGGTATTACGGGTTTTTAGAAACCCGGCGTTAGCCGCAAAAAAAGTGAGCGTAGAGCAAAATTTAGCTCCATATCTCACCTCAATACCAGCGCTGCTTACATTAGCGGTGAGCAGGTAAAACGTGCTTGTGCACGATTTCCCCATAGGAATCAATGGGGGAGAGCCTGCATTATATTATTAACCCCTAATCTGCCGCTCCGGACACCACCGCCACCTACATTATACTTATGAACCCCTAATCTACTGCCCCCAACATCGCCGAACCCTACATTATATTTATTGACCCCCTAATCTGCCACCCCCAATGTCGCCACAACCTACCTACACTTATTAACCCCTAATCTGCCGCCCACAAAGTCACCGCAACCTACCTACACTTATTAACCCCTAATCTGCCGCCCACAAAGTCGCCGCCACTATATTAAAGTTATTAACCCCTAAACCTAAGTCTAACCCTAACACCCCCCTAACTTAAATATAATTAAAAGAAATCAAAATAAAAGAACTATCATTAATTAAATTATTCCTATTTAAAACTAAATACTTACTGTACCTATAGAATAAACCCTATGATAGCTACAATGTAACCATTAGTTATATTGTAGCTATTTTAGGATTTATTTTTATTTTACAGGCAACTTTGTATTTATTTTAACTAGGTAGAATAGTTATTAAATAGTTATTAACTATTTAATAGCTACCTAGTTAAAAAAAATCAAATTTACCTGTAAAATAAATCCTAACCTAAGTTACAATTACACCTAACACTACACTATAATTAAATTAATTACCTAAACTAAATACAATTAAATACAATTTAAAAAAAATTATCTAAAGTACGAAAACCCCCCCCCACTAAATTACAGAAAATAATAAAATAATTACAAGTTTTTTTAAACTAATTACACCTAATCTAATCCCCCTAATAAAATAAAAAGGCCCCCAAAATAATAAAAAGCCCTACCCTATACTAAATTACAAATAGCCCTTAAAAGGGCCTTTTGTGGGGCATTGCCCCAAAGTAATCGGCTCTATTACCTGTAAAAAAAAAAAGTTCAATACCCCCCCAACATTACAATCCACCACCCACACACCCCACCCAATCCCCCTTAATAAAACCTAACACTAACCCCTTGAAGATCACCCTACCTTGAGAAGTCTTCACCCAGATGGGCCGAAGTCCTCAACGAAGCTGGGCGAAGTGGTCCTCCAGACAGACAGAAGTCTTCATCCATCCGGCGCGGAGCATCCTCTTCCAACGAAGTCCAACTGAAGAATGAAATTTCCTTTAAATTACGTCATCCAAGATGGTGTCCCTTGAATTCCGATTGTCTGATAGAATTCTATCAGCCAATCGGAATTAAGGTAGAAAAAATTCTATTGGCTGATCCAATCAGCCAATAGGATTAAACTTCAATCTTATTGGCTGATTGCATCAGCCAATAGGATTTTTTTCTACCTTAATTCCGATTGGCTGATAGAATTCTATCAGACAATCGGAATTCAAGGGACGCCATCTTGGATGACGTCATTTAAATGAACCTTCATTCTTCAGTTGGACTTCGTTGGAAGAGGATGCTCCGTGTCGGATGTCTTGAAGATGGAGCCGCTCCGCGCCAGATGGATGAAGACTTCTGCCCGGCTTCGTTGAGGACTTCGGCCCGGCTGGGTGAAGACTTCTCAAGGTAGGGTGATCTTCAAGGGGTTAGTGTTAGGTTTTTTTAAGGGGGGATTGGGTGGGTTTTAGAGTAGGGTTGGGGGGGGGTATTGTACTTTTTTTTACAGGTAATAGAGCTGATTACTTTGGGGCAATGCATCGCAAAAGGCCCTTTTAATTATAGTGTAGTGTTGGGTGTAACTGTAACTTAGGTTAGGATTTCGTTTACAGGTAAATTTGAATTTATTTTAAATAGGTAGCTATTAAATAGTTAATAACTATGTAATAACTATTCTACCTAGTTAAAAAAAATACAAAGTTGCCTGTAAAATAAAAATAAATCCTAAAATAGCTACAATGTAACTATTAGTTATATTGTATCTAGTTTAGGGTTTATTTTATAGGTAAGTATTTAGTTTTAAATAGGACTAATTTAGTTAATTGGAGTTATTTTATTTCGATTTATTTAAATTATATTTAAGTTGGGGGGTTAGGTTTAGGGTTAGATTTAGGGGTTAATACATTTAATATAGTTGCGGCGACGTTGGGAACAGCAGATTAGGGGTTAATAAATGTAGGTAGCTATCGGCGATGTTAGGGACGGAAGATTAAGGGTTAATAAAATTTAAGTAGTGTTTGCGATGCGGGAGTGCGGCGGTTTAGGGGCTAATATATTTTTTATAGTGGCGACAATGTCAGGTTCGGCAGATTAGGGGTTAACTTTCTTTTTATTTGCGATGTGGGGGGGTGGCCTCGGTTTAGGGGTTAATAGGTAGTTTATGGGTGTTAGTGTACTTTTTAGCACTTTAGTTAAGAGTTTTATGCTACGGCGTTAGCCCATAAAGCTCTTAACTACTGACTTTTAAATGCGGTACCAGTCTTGACAGGAGAGGCTGTACCGCTCACTTTTTTGAAGACTCGTAATACCGGCGTTATGCAAGTCCCATTGAAAATATAGGATACGCAATAGACGTAAGTGGATTTGCGGTATTTTCGAGCCTGGCCAAAAAATTGAGCGGTACACCTGTCATTTCAAGACTCGTAATACCAGCGTTAGGGAAAAAAGCAGCGTTGGGACCTCTCAACGCTGCTTTTTAAGGCTAACGCAAGACTCGTAATCTAGGTGTATGTTTCCTAGAAGTTAACAATGTCTAGTTTACAAACTCTGCACTTGTCTGTAGAAGAACTCTATTATTAGCTCATTATCAGATATGCCTATTCTACATTTTACAGGACATGGTGATATATGTGACACTTAGCCTAGTATTGTTTATTACTTTGCCCCTTTGTTATGCTTGCTTAATAAGTTGAAGAACTCATCTTAACTGTTATGCACCCTTATTTTTTCTTATGTAACATGTTGGTTAATACTATTTGGGAGATACCTATACAGCCTTACCTAAAGTAAGTTTAGTCTATCATACTACTTAGCACCTTTTTTTTTTTATCTCCTAGATCTTCTGTTTGTTTCACATTCAATTGCTTGGTTACAGTTCTACATTTCAAGTTATATATGTGCTGTCTGCAGCCGAGACAGCATATTAGCTTCTTATGAACCCATGTAACCATAATATAAACTGAATATACCAAACTAGAATTAATATAGCCTCTAGGAGATATTACACTTACAGCATTTACCTTAATCCTGATGCTCCCAACTTAGTTGCTCTGCTACTTATAAGGGACTCGTACAAAGGCTATATCACACTGTTTACAGTGACTGATTACCCTTAACTCCTTGATCTAGATATTTACAGATATCTCAAGCGAGATAAAACCCTATTTATATTTCTGATGCCCTAAGGTTTTACACCTGTCAGAACGTAAAAGCCAGCATATTCTCCTTTTTGTTTTTTCTTTTACAACCTGCACTTGATATCACTAGTTAGAAGCTGAAGCAATCATTTCACACTTCATTACATTAATATCCCCGCCCCCCATATGCTAACATGAGCTCCTGGTGCAACTAGAATTTGATTGTTAGCCATATTACTATTTGTTTTAATTCATATATACTATACACCTATATATTACATTATTGCTCGCTTATTTTACAATATCCCAAGCGGTGCTTACCCGCTGAAAAACTTCCCCTACTAAGTGTCATTAGACCCAATAGGGTCATAGATAAGACTAACATGCCCCACCAGTGTTACCTATATCAGTTGGTCCTTAAGCGACCAGCTCATTAGTCCCTCACGAAAGCTACCAAAAACTACAAAATAGAGGTTTCAGGTGCTTATATTTTAGCAATCATTTTGCAATCATTTAGCAATCATTTTGCTTTCTTGCTTATATCATTGTAATGTACTCCATGAAAATGTTGTCACCTATGTCATGACATTTATTGTATGTTTTCTTTTTCTTCTGCGCAAAACCTCAATAAAAGATTATTTAGGGGGGGAAAAAAAGATCAGATAGCTATGCACATAAATAAAATAGCAATACACAAGTTGCTTTCGGACAACAAATTAAAAACCTTAGCAGAAGTGACAGAAGATGACACATCTATTGACTGGTTTGCATATACCCAAATCAAGCATTACTTAGACTCGCATCGTATGAAAACACATATTACACGACCATTAACTCCATACAATACTTTACGTATTATCAATCCACCCCCTAAACACATCATATCCAAAGCATACTGTCTCCTTCTGAACTCGGAAGGCGGTTCCCTCCCCTCACAAATGGAACGCAGAGCTAGAAAATCCGCTAACAAAAAAAGAATGGCACACAGTATTTTACAACCATGCAAAAGCCTCTGTCTCCTCCAAAGTACAGGAGATTAATTATAAATACTTAGCCAGGTGGTATCACACTCCACAAAGGATCAAACACATGTTCAAACGCACAGACGGCAGGTGCTGGAGCGGTTGCGGAGGTGAGGGAACTCTATTACACATCTGGTGGGGGGGGTGAGAGACTGAGGGCTTTTTGGATGGAGGTGTAAAAAAAAAAAAAAAAAAGAAAAAAGGTATCCCTCTGCTGTTTAGTCATCGTGTATTTTTGTCTATTCTCGGTAGTAGGAGTTCTAATGTATTTATTATAGGCATTTGTGACTTTCTTTAATAGCAGATCTTCCTTTTGTTTATATTTCTCCAACATAGGTGTGTCCGGTCCACGGCGTCATCCTTACTTGTGGGATATTCTCTTCCCCAACAGGAAATGGCAAAGAGCCCAGCAAAGCTGGTCACATGATCCCTCCTAGGCTCCGCCTACCCCAGTCATTCTCTTTGCCGTTGTACAGGCAACATCTCCACGGAGATGGCTTAGAGTTTTTTAGTGTTTAACTGTAGTTTTTATTATTCAATCAAGAGTTTGTTATTTTGAAATAGTGCTGGTATGTACTATTTACTCAGAAACAGAAAAGAGATGAAGATTTCTGTTTGTATGAGGAAAATGATTTTAGCAACCGTCACTAAAATCCATGGCTGTTCCACACAGGACTGTTGAGAGCAATTAACTTCAGTTGGGGGAACAGTGAGCAGTCTCTTGCTGCTTGAGGTATGACACATTCTAACAAGACGATGTAATGCTGGAAGCTGTCATTTTCCCTCTGGGATCCGGTAAGCCATGTTTATTACGATTGTAAATAAGGGCTTCAAAAAGGGCTTATTAAGACTGTAGACTTTTTTTGGGCTAAATCGATTGATTATTAACACATATTTAGCCTTGAGGAATCATTTTATCTGGGTATTTTGATATAATAATATCGGCAGGCACTGTTTTAGACACCTTATTCTTTAGGGGCTTTCCCAAAGCATAGGCAGAGCCTCATTTTCGCGCCGGTGTTGCGCACTTGTTTTTGAGAGGCATGGCATGCAGTCGCATGTGAGAGGAGCTCTGATACTTAGAAAAGACTTTCTGAAGGCGTCATTTGGTATCGTATTCCCCTTGGGGCTTGGTTGGGTCTCAGCAAAGCAGATACCAGGGACTGTAAGGGGTTAAAGTTCAAAACGGCTCCGGTTCCGTTATTTTAAGGGTTAAAGCTTCCAAATTTGGTGTGCAATACTTTTAAGGCTTTAAGACACTGTGGTGAAAATTTGGTGAATTTTGAACAATTCCTTCATGTTTTTTCGCATTTGCAGTAATAAAGTGTGTTCAGTTTAAAATTTAAAGTGACAGTAACGGTTTTATTTTAAAACGTTTTTTGTACTTGTTATCAAGTTTATGCCTGTTTAACATGTCTGAACTACCAGATAGACTGTGTTCTGAATGTGGGGAAGCCAGAATTCCTATTCATTTAAATAAATGTGATTTATGTGACAATGACAATGATGCCCAAGATGATTCCTCAAGTGAGGGGAGTAAGCATGGTACTGCATCATTCCCTCCTTCGTCTACACGAGTCTTGCCCACTCAGGAGGCCCCTAGTACATCTAGCGCGCCAATACTCCTTACTATGCAACAATTAACGGCTGTAATGGATAATTCTGTCAAAAACATTTTAGCCAAAATGAACACTTATCAGCGTAAGCGCGACTGCTCTGTTTTAGATACTGAAGAGCATGACGACGCTGATATTAATATTTCTGAAGGGCCCCTAACTCAGTCTGATGGGGCCAGGGAGGTTTTGTCTGAGGGAGAAATTACTGATTCAGGGAACATTTCTCAACAAGCTGAACCTGATGTGATTGCATTTAAATTTAAGTTGGAACATCTCCGCATTCTGCTTAAGGAGGTATTATCCACTCTGGATGATTGTGACAAGTTGGTCATCCCAGAGAAACTATGTAAAATGGACAAGTTCCTAGAGGTGCCGGGGCTCCCAGAAGCTTTTCCTATACCCAAGCGGGTGGCGGACATTGTTAATAAAGAATGGGAAAGGCCCGGTTTTCCTTTCGTCCCTCCCCCCATATTTAAAAAATTGTTTCCTATGGTCGACCCCAGAAAGGACTTATGGCAGACAGTCCCCAAGGTCGAGGGAGCGGTTTCCACTTTAAACAAACGCACCACTATACCCATAGAGGATAGTTGTGCTTTCAAAGATCCTATGGATAAAAAATTAGGTTTGCTTAAAAAGATGTTTGTTCAGCAGGGTTACCTTCTACAACCAATTTCATGCATTGTCCCTGTCGCTACAGCCGCATGTTTCTGGTTCGATGAGCTGATAAAGGCGGTCGACAGTGATTCTCCTCCTTATGAGGAGATTATGGACAGAATCAATGCTCTCAAATTGGCTAATTCTTTCACCCTAGACGCCACTTTGCAATTGGCTAGGTTAGCGGCTAAGAATTCTGGGTTTGCTATTGTGGCGCGCAGAGCGCTTTGGTTGAAATCTTGGTCGGCTGATGCGTCTTCCAAGAACAAGTTACTTAACATTCCTTTCAAGGGGAAAACGCTGTTTGGCCCTGACTTGAAAGAGATTATCTCGGATATCACTGGGGGTAAGGGCCACGCCCTTCCTCAGGATCGGCCTTTCAAGGCAAAAAATAAACCTAATTTTCGTCCCTTTCGTAGAAACGGACCAGCCCAAAGTGCTACGTCCTCTAAGCAAGAGGGTAATACTTCTCAAGCCAAGCCAGCTTGGAGACCAATGCAAGGCTGGAACAAGGGAAAGCAGGCCAAGAAACCTGCCACTGCTACCAAGACAGCATGAAATGTTGGCCCCCGATCCGGGACCGGATCTGGTGGGGGGCAGACTCTCTCTCTTCGCTCAGGCTTGGGCAAGAGATGTTCTGGATCCTTGGGCGCTAGAAATAGTCTCCCAAGGTTATCTTCTGGAATTCAAGGGACTTCCCCCAAGGGGGAGGTTCCACAGGTCTCAGTTGTCTTCAGACCACATAAAAAGACAGGCATTCTTACATTGTGTAGAAGACCTGTTAAAAATGGGAGTGATTCATCCCGTTCCATTAAGAGAACAAGGGATGGGGTTCTACTCCAATCTGTTTATAGTTCCCAAAAAAGAGGGAACGTTCAGACCAATCTTAGATCTCAAGATCTTAAACAAGTTTCTCAAGGTTCCATCGTTCAAGAAGGTCAATTCATGACCACGGTGGATTTAAAGGATGCGTATCTACATATTCCTATCCACAAGGAACATCATCGGTTCCTGAGGTTCGCATTCCTGGACAAACATTACCAGTTCGTGGCGCTTCCTTTCGGATTAGCCACTGCTCCAAGGATTTTCACAAAGGTACTAGGGTCCCTTCTAGCTGTGCTAAGACCAAGGGGCATTGCTGTAGTACCTTACTTGGACGACATTCTGATTCAAGCGTCGTCCCTTCCTCAAGCAAAGGCTCACACGGACATTGTCCTGGCCTTTCTCAGATCTCACGGATGGAAAGTGAACGTGGAAAAGAGTTCTCTATCTCCGTCAACAAGGGTTCCCTTCTTGGGAACAATAATAGACTCCTTAGAAATGAGGATTTTTCTGACAGAGGCCAGAAAAACAAAACTTCTAGACTCTTGTCGGATACTTCATTCCGTTCCTCTTCCTTCCATAGCTCAGTGCATGGAAGTGATCGGGTTGATGGTAGCGGCAATGGACATAGTTCCTTTTGCACGCATTCATCTAAGACCATTACAACTGTGCATGCTCAGTCAGTGGAATGGGGACTATACAGACTTGTCTCCGAAGATACAAGTAAATCAGAGGACCAGAGACTCACTCCGTTGGTGGCTGTCCCTGGACAACCTGTCACAAGGGATGACATTCCGCAGACCAGAGTGGGTCATTGTCACGACCGACGCCAGTCTGATGGGCTGGGGCGCGGTCTGGGGATCCCTGAAAGCTCAAGGTCTTTGGTCTCGGGAAGAATCTCTTCTACCGATAAATATTCTGGAACTGAGAGCGATATTCAATGCTCTCAAGGCTTGGCCTCAGCTAGCGAGGGCCAAGTTCATACGGTTTCAATCAGACAACATGACAACTGTTGCGTACATCAACCATCAGGGGGGAACAAGGAGTTCCCTGGCGATGGAAGAAGTGACCAAAATCATTCTATGGGCGGAGTCTCACTCCTGCCACCTGTCTGCTATCCACATCCCAGGAGTGGAAAATTGGGAAGCGGATTTTCTGAGTCGTCAGACATTGCATCCGGGGGAGTGGGAACTCCATCCGGAAATCTTTGCCCAAGTCACTCAGCTGTGGGGCATTCCAGACATGGATCTGATGGCCTCTCGTCAGAACTTCAAAGTTCCTTGCTACGGGTCCAGATCCAGGGATCCCAAGGCGGCTCTAGTGGATGCACTAGTAGCACCTTGGACCTTCAAACTAGCTTATGTGTTCCCGCCGTTTCCTCTCATCCCCAGGCTGGTAGCCAGGATCAATCAGGAGAGGGCGTCGGTGATCTTGATAGCTCCTGCGTGGCCACGCAGGACTTGGTACGCAGATCTGGTGAATATGTCATCGGCTCCTCCTTGGAAGCTACCTTTGAGACGAGACCTTCTTGTTCAGGGTCCGTTCGAACATCCGAATCTGGTTTCACTCCAGCTGACTGCTTGGATATTGAACGCTTGATCTTATCGAAGCGAGGATTCTCAGATTCTGTTATCGATACTCTTGTTCAGGCCAGAAAGCCTGTAACTAGAAAGATTTACCACAAAATTTGGAAAAAATATATCTGTTGGTGTGAATCTAAAGGATTCCCTTGGGACAAGGTTAAGATTCCTAGGATTCTATCCTTCCTTCAAGAAGGATTGGAAAAAGGATTATCTGCAAGTTCCCTGAAGGGACAGATTTCTGCCTTGTCTGTGTTACTTCACAAAAAGCTGGCCGCTGTGCCAGATGTTCAAGCCTTTGTTCAGGCTCTGGTTAGAATTAAGCCTGTTTACAAACCTTTGACTCCTCCTTGGAGTCTCAATTTAGTTATTTCAGTTCTTCAGGGGGTTCCGTTTGAACCCTTGCATTCCGTTGATATTAAGTTATTATCTTGGAAAGTTTTGTTTTTAGTTGCAATTTCTTCTGCTAGAAGAGTTTCAGAATTATCTGCTCTGCAGTGTTCTCCTCCTTATCTGGTGTTCCATGCAGATAAGGTGGTTTTACGTACTAAACCTGGTTTTCTTCCAAAAGTTGTTTCTAACAAAAACATTAACCAGGAGATTATCGTACCTTCTCTGTGTCCGAAACCAGTTTCAAAGAAGGAACGTTTGTTGCACAATTTGGATGTTGTTCGCGCTCTAAAATTCTATTTAGATGCTACAAAGGATTTTAGACAAACATCTTCCTTGTTTGTTGTTTATTCCGGTAAAAGGAGAGGTCAAAAAGCAACTTCTTCCTCTCTCTCTTTTTGGATTAAAAGCATCATCAGATTGGCTTACGAGACTGCCGGACGGCAGCCTCCCGAAAGAATCACAGCTCATTCCACTAGGGCTGTGGCTTCCACATGGGCCTTCAAGAACGAGGCTTCTGTTGATCAGATATGTAGGGCAGCGACTTGGTCTTCACTGCACACTTTTACCAAATTTTACAAGTTTGATACTTTTGCTTCTTCTGAGGCTATTTTTGGGAGAAAGGTTTTGCAAGCCGTGGTGCCTTCCATTTAGGTGACCTGATTTGCTCCCTCCCTTCATCCGTGTCCTAAAGCTTTGGTATTGGTTCCCACAAGTAAGGATGACGCCGTGGACCGGACACACCTATGTTGGAGAAAACAGAATTTATGTTTACCTGATAAATTACTTTCTCTAACGGTGTGTCCGGTCCACGGCCCGCCCTGGTTTTTTTAATCAGGTCTGATAATTTATTTTCTTTAACTACAGTCACCACGGTACCATATGGTTTCTCCTATGCAAATATTCCTCCTTAACGTCGGTCGAATGACTGGGGTAGGCGGAGCCTAGGAGGGATCATGTGACCAGCTTTGCTGGGCTCTTTGCCATTTCCTGTTGGGGAAGAGAATATCCCACAAGTAAGGATGACGCCGTGGACCGGACACACCGTTGGAGAAAGTAATTTATCAGGTAAACATAAATTCTGTTTTCCTGTTAACACCTGATGCATAGGCCATGATTACCCCACGGAGCACCGCCTTAGCGGTATCCCAGAATAAAGACTGTGTTGAGGTATGAGCTTTGTTTATTTCTGCATAATGTAACCATTCACCCTTAAGGTAATTAAGTAGATTAGGATCCCTGTAGAGGTAATATGGGAATTTCCACCCCTCTCTTTTAGGTTGGTGGGGCCTACTAACAAGGACATAGATATCGGTGCATGATCGGATAGTGTGACTGTTGATTTTAGTGTCTAGTATTTTTGGGCTCAGGGTGTAATGCTCGTGGGATATTCCGCTATCAGCCCAAACTCGGCCAGTAGTCTTGTTATCCCGGCGTCAAGCCGGAATGATAGGGAATATCCCAGAGCAGAGAAAGTTAGTAAGATAAGGAAGGCGGCACTCACCACAGGCTGGACAGTCCCCAGCGGCAACGGCAGAGCAGTCCAAGGACAAACCTCTAGAATGGTCAGGCAGGATTTGGCAACAGCAAAGCAGTCCAAGGGCACACCACTAGAATGGTCAGGCAGGCAGGATTTGGCAACAGTAAAGCAGTCCAAGGGCACATCACTAGAATGGTCAGGCAGGCAGGATTTGGCAACAGTAAAGCAGTCCAAGGGCACACCACTAGAATGGTCAGGCAGGATTTGGCAACAGTAAAGCAGTCCAAGGGCACACCACTTGAATGGTCAGACAGGCAGGGTTCGGCAACAAAGAGGCAATCCAGGACAACAGGGGTTAATAAGCAGAGTAGTCAGACAAGCAGAGTTCAGCAGCAGTATATATATCCATCAATTTAGGGGTATAGCAGGCAGAGTAGTCAGACAGGCAGGGTTCATACACAAGTAGGCAAATTGAATCAACGATCTATCACACCCAGGAGCACACAAAGTAACACCTATATTTGGGCAGTGATAGATTGTTGTGACATACCTTACATAGGCGCAGGATTCGCGCCACAGGCGTCCGGACCGGCATCAGGGAGAGAGGAGAGTGCGGCGATGACGTCAGCGCCGCACACATCCGAACCCGACACAACCCCTGGCAACGAGCAAGGAAGGAGACGGTGCGCCCCTAGCAACGGTTAGAGCAGTACGGCGTGACACAGGGTTGTTGATATTAACAAGAAATCTATCCTTGACAATGTTTGGACGGTGATATACACATAAAGTCTCTGTCCTCTGGGTGTCTGGCTCTCCAGATATCTGTCAGATTAAGGGCCCTCTTACAATATTTAGCTGGTTGATTTTTAGCTCGAGGAAGTTCTGGATTTGGGAATCTGTCTGCTGGTACCTGCGGGGCTATGTTAAAGTCCATCCCGTGTGTTGCATTAGTTTCCCTTGCAGTGTATGCCAGAATTCAAGCTTATTGCGGAGAGGTGCATACACTCCGCAAATGGTGAAAGTTACATGTTCAAGTGTAATATTTAATATGATGGACCTCCCCTCTTCATCTATGTCCATATGTGTTATTTTATATGGTAACTGTTTCCTAAATAGGACGGCTACCCCTCTTGCTCTTTTTGTTTCATAAGGCGTGAAGGTAGCTTCAGAAACCCAGCTCTGTTGAAGCTTTCTTTGATCCACTTGTGTGAGATGTTTCCTCCAAGACTGCTTTGTCTGCCCTCTGTTGTCTAAGGTGTTTAAGGATTGCCTTTCTTTTTATAAGGGACGTGATGCCTCCCACGTTCCATGCAACAATCATAATGTGTTTTAGTGACATTGCTAAGTAAATGGTGGATTTAAGGAGATGTCCCAGTGTATGAATGTGCTACACTCTGATAAACACTCTCTTTCTGTACCTGAGGTAGTTATTGTATTAAACCCGTTAACTTTGTGATGTACCTTCGGAATATTGTGATAGAGTCACAGGGGAGGATCAGCATTGAGGCCAGACTGCATGCAAATGACATAAGATAAAGTGAGCAATAAACTTTTACACAGTGAAATGTTTTGCTGTCCCAGGACTGACTGCAACCTTTAAACAATACCAACAACAGAAATTATAGACCATGCAGTTTTAATCTGTTTTTCAATTTACTTTTATTATTACATTTGTTTTTGTCTCATGGTTTAAAAGTATACCTAGGTAGGCTCAGGAGAAGCAGTGCACTACTGGAAGCTAGTTGCTGACTGGTGGCTGCATATATGTCTCTTGTCATTAGCTCACCTGATGTGGTCAGCTAGGGCATTGCTGCACTTTCAACAAAGGATACCAAAAGAACAAAGCAAATTTAGTAGTAGAAGTAAACTGGGAAGTTGTTTTAAATTATGGCTCTATCTGAATCATGAAAGAAAGAGAAAAAAATTCAGCTTTGGTCCCTTTAAATGAATGAGATTATTTCTGGGAATATTCAAATTAACGTGCAGTATATTTGTCCTTTAATATATTCTTGTTTTATTTTTTCAGTGTCCTTACGTCCTTTTATAACACAGAAGACGAATCCAATGTTCTGCTACCAAAGCTTCCATCACTGCCAAAAAAGTAATACAATATTTTAATATACTTTTTTATAATTTTCGATTATAAATAAAATAGGAAATGTATATAACTGTACCTGTTGTCTGGTTTTGCTTTAGGTGTACATTGAATATATATATATATATATATATATATATATATATATATATATATATAGTAAATAAAATAGTGATTTTAGAAGTAATTTTTAGTGTCACATTTTAAAGTATTTCAAATTGTTAAAAGAAATATATCTCTGTGGTATCACTGCATCATATACAGACATCCCAACCTGCAAAAACTCATTTCAGGGAGGTGGGTTCACCCACTACTGCGCCACCCCCCCCCCTCCCAGTTATATATTGGACACCTTGAAACCCTAAGTAAAATACAGACTTATCATTAAAGTAGCTTCCCACTAAAGTCACATTAAAAAAAAAAGTAGCTTTATTGCACAACCATATACAACAAACCTATTTTCCAGTGATTGTACGCTTGTTGAATTCTAAAATATTTTAGAATACGAAGTTTAATTACGTGCAGTAAATAAGGTAGTATTTGTGTTTTATTTTATTAGAATAAGTGGGGGATTTTTGGTTATTGGTGCATGTTTTGAGGGTTCTATAACGTCCCATCAACTAAAGGCATTCCTTAAAGAAACACTTTTCCGGATTTGGGCCACATTGGATCATGGTACTTGGAGTTTCAGGGAGATTGCATTCCATTTGCTGGCATCAGGGAGCCGTTATTACAATCAGGGAGACTCCCTGAACTTCAGGGAGAGCTGGGATGTCTGCATATATATATTAACTATATAAAAAAAAAATCATAGTCTCTGTACAATAGAAAAGTGTATAACTAAATAGTTGTAAAATTCTGTATCATGAAAATCCAATAATTGATTGGTAAAAATTCTATCTTTAGTTAGTTAAATCAAGAAAATTTCACATCACTTTAAGATATGTAAAAGTCGAAAAAAAGAAAATGCTGTAAAGTTTATTATTGCACAAATGCTTGCATATATCTGTTTACGTGTTTAACATATTTGCAGGGGTTAATGTGTAAAATGTAATGCAAGTAAGCAGGAAATGGTTCTCAATATATATTAATAAAAAGGAAATGTAACTCTTGCTAAATCACTTGACAGTGATGTAGCATATGTAAAAAGCTGACACGAAAATATCACATTAACATATGTAAAAAAAAAATATATATATTTTACGTCAAAATCTGTTCAGTTCAGAGAAAGTGTTATGAGAACTTTTATCCTTCAGATACCATTGCATTTTGAGAAAAAAAAGCCAATCTTCTTTATCAGTGCTGAGTTGACACTTTGCTTTACTGTGATCTCAATTTGACTGAAATATTGCAAGATTTCATAGTAAACCTCTTAAACTGAGGAAGGAAATAATGCGACTGTGCCTGCACATGCCAGATGTACGCTACCTTGCAAGTCCTCGGAAATGCATCCTGACTGGCTGCTTAAAGTCCCTTTACAATGGGATTTGGCTACTGAGGACATTTTGAGGTAAAATATCTTCCTTTTTTACATATAGATATTTGAGGTGATATTTTCTAGTCAGCTGATTACATCTATGTTGCATCATTTTCAAATACTTCCACATTTGGGTATCATGTTCCTTTAAAGGGACCTTAAACACTTTGAGCTGGTAATATGAAAATGATAAATTGTGTGTGTGTAGATGTTTTTGTGTGTATGTATGTGTGTATGTGTATATATATATATATATATATATATATATATATATATATATATATTATAATTGTTTATTTTATCCCCCCTTTACCTGTATTTTCATTGTGACAGTCGTGTGCTTTTCAGTTCCTATTAGGAATGGAAGTGCAGAGCACTGTTATATTCCACACAACCATTGGCTGCACACTCTGACATATTTATAATTGGCCACAGAAGAGAAGGTAACCTAAGTTACAACATGACAGCTTCCATTGTTTTATAGACACTAAAACTTTACACTTATTTTGTCAATATGTAAACAACTGACATTTTTAAAAATACATCTTCAGGTTATTCACAGACTAATCTTTTCTTTGAATGCATCATTGTATCAAACATTTATTTAGTGTTTAATGTCCCTTTAAGGAAACTTGTATACCACTACAAAAATGAGAAGGGTCTAGCTGCAGACTGGAGCTCCAATCTAGACAGGAAGTATGTGACCTCCACTCAAAGCTTTTTTTTTTTTCCTTTGCTTTTTAAAAAAAAAAAAAAAAAAATCAACTTTAATGTAACAAACAACCTATAGACAATCATTCTGAAAACGAAACATTTTGCAGCTTTCTTGCTCTTAATGTTCATTCACAGTGGTTTATGCTGAATGTCATTTATAAGGTAACCACTGTGAGTGAGCATTAAGTACAAGAAAGCTGCAAAATGTACAAGGCTGAAGTTGTCTTCTTATTTAGTCAGCTTTTTATTCTGCAACTGATTGCAATTTGCTAAATAAAGAAATCTAGCATTTAAATAAAATAATACACTTTCCAAAAACCTAAACAAAATTACATTTAAAAAAAAAAAAAAAATCATCTTGTATTGCAATAATTTTGAGTAACTGATATTTTAAATGGGTTAAAATCCTGTGGGCCACTCTTTTATGTGTGGATATATACAGGGCTTGAACTCCATCATACAACAGACATGTTAACAGCCTGGCCCAACGCTCTTTATGGCAAACAAATTGGTGACAACCTTGTCACTTCATATGTTTTGTAATCCCCCCCCCCCAAAAAAAACCCTATTTGGCACACACTTAAACACATAGGTAGATCCGCAGAAAGGGAGCAAAAATGAAACTTAACTTTTACTGTCATATTGTTGAGGCTCTAAAAAAAGCCCAGGTGAAACGTGCGTTAGGCGTTCGCCTGTCTGTGAGTAATCTGGACATGGTTATACTTTATTTGTGTGCTCTCTGTGATAGATATACAGGTAATTCCGTACCTTAGTCACTGCAAGCCTGTATCTTTTTCACAATAATTGTAAGCAGCAGCCTTCCAAGAGAGAGTCTGATAAGCCCCACCCTTCACCCACCTATGTGGGTAGCACCAAATCATAGTCAGTAGTTTTATTAGGGATCTTTTTCTATCTCGGTGGACATCTTACAATGGGCCTCTGACAGTGTTGGAATCTGCTTAATTTTGCAAAATTAGAGCCTCAACGATTGTCTTATTTTGAAATAGACAATTTTAGTGTGTTTAATCCAGATGCTCCAATATTTGTATTTTAATATTTGACAGTAAAAGTTTTTATTTTTTTGGCTCCCTTTCTGCGGATCTACCTATGTGTTTAAGTGTGTGCCAAATAGTGGTTTTCTTTTTCTTTGGGATTACACTGTATACCAACCACTAGGGCACCCCTGCACTCCCCTAAGGAATATAAGTGTATGGGTTATAGATGGAACCATAATTTGATGAATAAGGCAGTTCTATACCTATCTCATTGATATACACTTCATATATTTGACCTTTTCTGAATAAGTAACTAGTATTTTAAAAGGGTTAAAATCCTTTGGGCCATTAATGTCTGCATGGATACATACACGGCGTGAAGCCCTACATAGGATAAACATGTTTTCAGCCTGGCTCATTGGTTTCTATGGCACAAAAACTATTGCCAACCTTGCCACTTTATATAGTTCACCTTTTCTAAATAAATAACTGGTATTTCAAATGGCTTAAAATCCTTTGGGTCACTCTTTACTGTGTGGATATATACCGGGAGTGAGCCCTTTCATAGGATAAATATGTTCTCAGCCTGGCCCAATGCTTTTTGTAGCCAACGTTGCTATCTCATATATTAAATTTCTGAATAAGTAACTAGTATTTTAAAAGGGTTAAAATAATTTGGACCACTCACTTTTTTTGTGGATATATATATACAGGGCGTGAACCTCTCCATAGAATAAACATATTCTCACTCTGGCCCAATGCTTTTTGAAGCAAACAAACTGGTGACAACCTTGCCACCTCATAGATTTTACCTTTTTCTAAAAAAGAATCAGATATTTTAAAAGGGTTAAAATCCTTTGGGCCCTCATTACTGTGTGGATATATACAAGGAGCAAACCCCTTCATAGGATAAACATGTTTTCAGCCTGGTCCAAAGCTTTTTGTAGCAAACAAACTTGTGCCAACGTGGTCATCTCATACATTTTACCTTTTCTGAATAAGTAACTGGTATTTTGAAAGGGTAAAAATACTTTGGGCCACTCATTTCCGTGTGGATATATACAGAGCGTGAACCCCATCATAGGAGAGACATGTTCTCAGCCTGGCCCAACACTATGGCAAATAAACTGGTGCCTACTTTGCCACTTTATATATTTTACCTTTTCTAAGTAAGTAAATAGTATTTTAAAACGGTTAAAATCCTTTGGGACACTGATTTCTGTGTGGTTATATAGGGTGTGATCCCCTTTGTACAATTCATGTGTTTTCAGATTGTCCCAAAGTTTTATATGGCAAAGAAACCCTTTCAAAATAGCAGTAACTTATTTAGAAAAGGTAAAATATGTGATTTGACAAGGTCGGCACCAGTTTGTTTGTCATAAAAAGCGTTGGGCAAGGCTGAGAACATGTCTGTGCTATAAAGGGGCTCATGCCCTGTATATATCCACACAGAAATGAGTGGCCCACAGAATTTTAACCCTTTTTAAAATACCACTTTTTCAGAGAAGGTAAAATATATGAAGTGCAAGGTTGTCACCAATTTGTTTGCCATAAAGAGCGTTGGGCCAGGCTGACAACATGTCTGTCCTATGAGAGGGTTCATGCCTTGTATATTCCACACATAAATGAGTGACCCAAAGGATTTTAACCCTTTCAAATTTACCAGTTACTTATTCAGAAAAGGTTAAATATGAGATGGCAAGTTTGGCACAAGTTTGTTTGCTATAAAAAAATCATTGGGCCAGGCTAGAAACATGCTTATCCTATGAAGGGCTTCATGCCGTGTATAGGTGGTTGCGGTCTCAACCAGGTGAGACACCGGTGTTAGATATGGATTGCACCAGGGCAATAAGTGACAGGTAGCAAGGTGACTCAAATAAAAAGGTTTTATTTAAGATAAAAACAATCACAGCAACGCGTTTCTCAGCAAAATTGCCGTTTCATCAGGCTGTATTACTGACTGCATGATTACACCTTTTATACCTTGCTACACCTGTCTAAAAGGGGCGGATCTGACATGGGATCTTTGTCTGGCTAATCTTTAACTGTTTCTTAACTGTTCATTTTGATATACAATAGTTAGACAAAATTTTTTAAAAAACCTTACATTTCTTAACTCAAAATAAAGACATATTCAAATCAATGAATACTTATACAATGTAATAGCATAATATTAACAATACAATAATAAAATAAAATAAAATAAAAACCTTGAACCATTTATAAATCTATTCGCCATCACACCAAAGTCAATTAACGTTCAGTTAATATTCACACTAATTGTGATATCATAGATATTCAAATGGATATGTGATATAATGATATAAATAAATATATATAGATATAATTAGGATGGTCACATATGAATTATGATATGGATTAACTAGTCAATCTTATAGGTATAAATCGAAAATGATGTGTTAAAATATGCAATGATATCATATGTAAAGGGGTCGGTAACACGCCTTTGGCACTATATGGCCCTATTGGTAATGTCCTACAGAAAATAAAAATATAAATAAATTAATCCTTTCTGAATGGGATATAATTTGATAAGAGGGGGGAAGTCACCTGGGATACTATAGTTACCAGACTACATATATCACTAGACATATTGGAGTACAGATGGAGACCCACTGGACACAAACCCTACTCAAAAGGCTGCCAAATCTATATTGAGATTCAAGCCATTTGGATGTAGAGTTCTAAGGGTATGTATCCAGTAGGTCTCCCTCTGTCTAAGCCTAGACAGTCGATTATATAAATGTGAAACTGGAATATGTTCAATGGGACATATACTAAAGCAATTAATATTGCCATTATGGTGTAAGTTGCAATGTCTAGGAACACTATGGTTTTTGTAATTCTTTTTCATGTTCCTCACATGTTCGGACCATCTAATACTGAGGCGCCTGCAGGTTCTACCTACGTACTGTACCCCACATACACAGGACAGTAGATATATTACATATCTCGATGCACATGTAATGTGCCCAATTATCGAATAGTGTTTCTTGGTGATGTTTGATTTGAATGTAGTTTGTTGTTGTGTGATCTCGACACAGAGTTTGCATCTCCTGTCTTTGCATCTAAAAGCACCTACTGGTATATTACCCACTCGTTGGCGACTATTGAGAATTTTGTGCTTAACGATCTTACTGGGAGCTAGAAGAGATTTTAAGCTTGGTGCTTTTTTGTATACTATCCTAGGTTTATTACCCACCAGATTGCCTAATATAGGGTCTTTTTTAATTATACCCCAATGTTTATTGATAATTTGACGTATTTTTTTATGATTACAATTGTATTCTGTAATAAATGGAGTAAAATTTTCCATTAGTTGTGATTTCTCTTTGTTATGTGTTATGAAATAACTATCTCTATTGTCTTTTTTCGCTCTTTCGTAACCATTCTCTATGATCTGCAATGGGTAATGTTTCTCCTTAAAGCGTTCTTTCAATATCAAGCTTTGTGTCTCATAATCACTCATAGAACTACAATTACGGCGAACTCTTTTGAATTGGCCATAAGGCACATTTCTCTTCCAAGGGAAATAGTGATGGCTATTGAAATCTAGATAGCTATTGCAGTCTACCATTTTAAAATGTGTAATACTAGTGATCCTGGAGTTCTCAAATTTAAGTTCTAGATCCAAAAACACTATAGTTTCATGATGTATCACGCTAGTAAACGTTAGTCCCTTATTGTTGGAATTAAGATGATTAACAAATGTATTAGCTGATGACATATCTCCCCTCCAAATAAAAATCAGGTCATCGATGTACCGCCCATAGAACACCAGGCTCGCCCCAAACGAGCCATTGTAGATGTATTCATGTTCAAAGGAACCCATAAACAGGTTCGCATAGCTTGGGGCGAACCTGGTGCCCATGGCGGTACCCTTGACCTGAAGATAGAATTCATCCTGAAATATGAAGTAATTGTGCTTTAAAATAAAAGATATAAGCTGTAACAAAAAATCACATTGTGGATTAGGTAAATAAATGTCTTTTTGTAAATATTCTGATATGGCAGACAACCCTAATGAATGTGATATATTGGAATATAACGATTGAACGTCACAAGTGATCCAAAGAAGATCCGGAGTGACAGTAATCTTACTTAACTTGGCAATTAAATCACTAGAATCTCGGATATATGACTCAAGGCCCAACACATGTTTTTGCAGGAAAAAATCAACGTATGAGGAGACGTTATCTGTAAGACTACCTATGCCCGCAATAATAGGTCTCCCTGGGGGACAGGTTAAATTCTTATGCAATTTGGGCAGATGGTAGTAAAACGCTAAATTTGGTTCCTTAGGTAACAAAAAATCTCGCTCTTTCTTAAGTATAATGTTTTCACTAAATGCATAATTGACTAATCCTTTTAAAATATTGGTATATTGTGTTGTTGGATCAAAGTTAAGTTTTATGTAATATGTAGTGTCATGTAGAATTTTCCGTGCCTCTATTAAATAGTCGGTTAGGTTCTGTAGGACAATCCCCCCTCCCTTATCTGCCTGCCTTAGTACAATCGTTTTATCATTTTTAAGGGTTTCCAAAGCTCGTCGTTCATTGGCATAAAGATTATGTTTAATATTTTGGGGTTTCCTATTCTTACTATTTTTACTATTTGGAATTCGTTCTAATTCCTCAGTCACTAGCTGCCTGAAAATCTCTATATGTGCGTTGTTCTGTAAATGTGGTGTGTAATTTGACTTATTCTTAAAATTAGTTCTAATAAACCCCTCATACAGTTGGTCAGCCAATGAATCTGGTTCATATATTGGGAGTTGAATTTCCCTAAGTCTAGAGTCCATTGTATCAGTGAGTATTGGATTATTATGCTCATTCCCCATTTTTTTCTCTGCGAAATACTTTTGTAATGATAATTTCTGTGTGAACCGGTTGATATCTACAAATAATGAAAAAATATTGTGTTCGTTTGTGGGGCTAAATGAAAGTCCTCTACCTAGGATTCTTATCTCGTCATCAGTTAATTGATGTGACGATAAGTTATATATGCCCTTTCCTAATGCCTGTAATTTTGCCTCTTTGCGGGCTGTTCCTCGTCCCCTGTTTCCCCGTGACCGTGGGGTCTTTTCCCTTTTTGGGGGGTTGTGAGGGAAACTATCGGCTCTAGGTATCCCGATATGCTTTTCTGTTTCCAGGAGGGCATTCGTTGGCCCTGATCTAAAAAATGGTTGGGTGAGTCAGTATTAGATGGCCTAGTGTCAGTACTAGTGCTTGCTCCCTGATTAGTGCGATGGTCCCCATTTCTATTCCCATTTATTGTGGTATTTTGTCTATTTCCCATACTGTTGGAGAGTCCACCATATCCTGTGTGGTTAGGCTCATATGTCCTATCTCTTTGTGGATAGTTCGATTCATATGTCCTTTCATATTGTGGATGGTTATTTGCATGCCCTCCCTTAAATCTTGGCTCTCTGTGATAGTTATTGTTGTTATATGAAGCATTCACCATAGTTGGTTCTTGGTTCCTATTGCCATATGTTGTGGACCTATTGTTACTATGCTTCAATGGCATAAATTGGTCTCTATTATTATTACTGGGATATCGTGGCATGTATTGTTCCCTAGATCTTTCAGGATTTCCACCCCATGTTATATGTCTAGGTGAATAATAATTGTTTTGTTGGGATCTTTCGTTAGAATGATGTATTTCTCTAGGTTGTTGATTGTCACCATAATAGGTGTCAGTATCATCATGGGACCAGTTACCCTTCTTGCTTTTATTTCTATTTTTATGATGTGAAACTAAAATCCAATCATTGGATGGGTTTGGATTGTTTCTCTGTTCATTAGATGTCAGATTTGGGGTTGCTACTGGAATGGGCAAGTTTTTCTTTTTATTGAAGCTATATACCTCCCCTTTCGAATAATCCTCATCATCCCTAATTAGTTTCCTATTTTTTATACCAATCAAATCTTTTTGATATCTATCTGTTTTTTGTAATACCATATCATTTAATTCATCATATAAACTTAAATTCTTAAATTTTTCTAAACTTGTTTGTATAGTTTCAATTTCTTTAGTCATCTGTTCAACCAAGGTTTTTCTATGAGATATTAGTATTTTCATAAAAGTGTGGGAGCACTCATTCATAGCCCCCTCCCATTTATTTAAAATTTCTGGATTATCTTTGAAAGAACAGCTTTTGAATAGTCTTAGACCCCGTGGTATCTGTTTCTTATCCAGATATTTTTGTAACATTTCAGAGTCTAACCAGTGCCTACACTCCGTGTTAATGGCTTCTTCCAGCCTGGCAAATAGAGCATGTATAGATAAATTGTCTATTGCATTTTCAACATTTGTGTACGATATGGTGGTGGGTAACGCTACATGTGAAACTAATAGTAGCCTCTTGTTATTTCTTTCATTAACTGATAACATCCTGGCTATCTATATATCTAAGCTCCAAATTTTATTATCCCGACTCCGGATTAGCTTTGGGAGTATACCAAATTACAAAAGGTGATTAGTGATCTAACTCAAAAATAAAGAACTAGAAAAGGACTTGTGTTTAATATATAGGTGTCTCAGTAAATAATCTCAGCATGTGTTCAGTGTGTATTCATTGAAAAAAGAGTAGTAGCTAATGTGTAATTAGTGATTAGTCATCAGATGGTGATACCATGTGTTTTAGCCTATTTTGTAAAAGAAAAAGAGAAAAAATGAAAATAAATTAAAATATTTGGGGTTGAGTATCAAATGTATACTTACAAGTGTGTAACCCGTTTTATACTTGTAATTGTGCAACTATATTTTAGTGCGCCTGTCTAATAATAAAAAATCAGTGAAATATCTTAATCAATCTTAAACTAAAAAATGATACCTCTAACATATAACAAATCATATGTGAAGAAAATATATAGGTGATTGTGGAAACAATTGTGAAACAATTCATATAATACAATGTGGTGGTGAGATATATAAAACAATGTTAAAAATATATATATATAAAACAATGTTAAAAAATGAAAATCATAATTCACCAAGAAAGTTCAAGTGCACAGCTGCAGTCCCCCAAAGTCTATTATAGGCTTTTATCCTTGAGAGAAAAAGAAGATCGAAAGATCCCCCAGACGATATTGTTTTATGTTTGGCGCCTCTCTTGTCTTCTTATCTACAGCCGGGTACTCCTTTGGATTACTGCTGAGAGTGCAGCCCCTAGTTTGTGAATTTCTTCGAGCAATCGATACCAGCTCTATCCAAGCACCAGCGCACCTCTGGGGATCTTTCGATCTTCTTTTTCTCTCAAGGATAAAAGCCTATAATAGACTTTGGGGGACTGCAGCTGTGCACTTGAACTTTCTTGGTGAATTATGATTTTCATTTTTTAACATTGTTTTATATATATATTTTTAACATTGTTTTATATATCTCACCACTACATTGTATTATATGAATTGTTTCACAATTGTTTCCACAATCACCTATATATTTTCTTCACATATGATTTGTTATATGTTAGAGGTATCATTTTTTAGTTTAAGATTGATTAAGATATTTCACTGATTTTTTATTATTAGACAGGCGCACTAAAATATAGTTGCACAATTACAAGTATAAAACGGGTTACACACTTGTAAGTATACATTTGATACTCAACCCCAAATATTTTAATTTATTTTCATTTTTTCTCTTTTTCTTTTACAAAATAGGCTAAAACACATGGTATCACCATCTGATGACTAATCACTAATTACACATTAGCTACTACTCTTTTTTCAATGAATACACACTGAACACATGCTGAGATTATTTAATGAGACACCTATATATTAAACACAAGTCCTTTTCTAGTTCTTTATTTTTGAGTTAGATCACTAATCACCTTTTGTAATTTGGTATACTCCCAAAGCTAATCCGGAGTCGGGATAATAAAATTTGGAGCTTAGATATATAGATAGCCAGGATGTTATCAGTTAATGAAAGAAATAACAAGAGGCTACTATTAGTTTCACATGTAGCGTTACCCACCACCATATCGGACACAAATGTTGAAAATGCAATAGACAATTTATCTATACATGCTCTATTTGCCAGGCTGGAAGAAGCCATTAACACGGAGTGTAGGCACTGGTTAGACTCTGAAATGTTACAAAAATATCTGGATAAGAAACAGATACCACGGGGTCTAAGACTATTCAAAAGCTGTTCTTTCAAAGATAATCCAGAAATTTTAAATAAATGGGAGGGGGCTATGAATGAGTGCTCCCACACTTTTATGAAAATACTAATATCTCATAGAAAAACCTTGGTTGAACAGACGACTAAAGAAATTGAAACTATACAAACAAGTTTAGAAAAATTTAAGAATTTAAGTTTATATGATGAATTAAATGATATGGTATTACAAAAAACAGATAGATATCAAAAAGATTTGATTGGTATAAAAAATAGGAAACTAATTAGGGATGATGAGGATTATTCGAAAGGGGAGGTATATAGCTTCAATAAAAAGAAAAACTTGCCCATTCCAGTAGCAACCCCAAATCTGACATCTAATGAACAGAGAAACAATCCAAACCCATCCAATGATTGGATTTTAGTTTCACATCATAAAAATAGAAATAAAAGCAAGAAGGGTAACTGGTCCCATGATGATACTGACACCTATTATGGTGACAATCAACAACCTAGAGAAATACATCATTCTAACGAAAGATCCCAACAAAACAATTATTATTCACCTAGACATATAACATGGGGTGGAAATCCTGAAAGATCTAGGGAACAATACATGCCACGATATCCCAGTAATAATAATAGAGACCAATTTATGCCATTGAAGCATAGTAACAATAGGTCCACAACATATGGCAATAGGAACCAAGAACCAACTATGGTGAATGCTTCATATAACAACAATAACTATCACAGAGAGCCAAGATTTAAGGGAGGGCATGCAAATAACCATCCACAATATGAAAGGACATATGAATCGAACTATCCACAAAGAGATAGGACATATGAGCCTAACCACACAGGATATGGTGGACTCTCCAACAGTATGGGAAATAGACAAAATACCACAATAAATGGGAATAGAAATGGGGACCATCGCACTAATCAGGGAGCAAGCACTAGTACTGACACTAGGCCATCTAATACTGACTCACCCAACCATTTTTTAGATCAGGGCCAACGAATGCCCTCCTGGAAACAGAAAAGCATATCGGGATACCTAGAGCCGATAGTTTCCCTCACAACCCCCCAAAAAGGGAAAAGACCCCACGGTCACGGGGAAACAGGGGACGAGGAACAGCCCGCAAAGAGGCAAAATTACAGGCATTAGGAAAGGGCATATATAACTTATCGTCACATCAATTAACTGATGACGAGATAAGAATCCTAGGTAGAGGACTTTCATTTAGCCCCACAAACGAACACAATATTTTTTCATTATTTGTAGATATCAACCGGTTCACACAGAAATTATCATTACAAAAGTATTTCGCAGAGAAAAAAATGGGGAATGAGCATAATAATCCAATACTCACTGATACAATGGACTCTAGACTTAGGGAAATTCAACTCCCAATATATGAACCAGATTCATTGGCTGACCAACTGTATGAGGGGTTTATTAGAACTAATTTTAAGAATAAGTCAAATTACACACCACATTTACAGAACAACGCACATATAGAGATTTTCAGGCAGCTAGTGACTGAGGAATTAGAACGAATTCCAAATAGTAAAAATAGTAAGAATAGGAAACCCCAAAATATTAAACATAATCTTTATGCCCATGAACGACGAGCTTTGGAAACCCTTAAAAATGATAAAACGATTGTACTAAGGCAGGCAGATAAGGGAGGGGGGATTGTCCTACAGAACCTAACCGACTATTTAATAGAGGCACGGAAAATTCTACATGACACTACATATTACATAAAACTTAACTTTGATCCAACAACACAATATACCAATATTTTAAAAGGATTAGTCAATTATGCATTTAGTGAAAACATTATACTTAAGAAAGAGCGAGATTTTTTGTTACCTAAGGAACCAAATTTAGCGTTTTACTACCATCTGCCCAAATTGCATAAGAATTTAACCTGTCCCCCAGGGAGACCTATTATTGCGGGCATAGGTAGTCTTACAGATAACGTCTCCTCATACGTTGATTTTTTCCTGCAAAAACATGTGTTGGGCCTTGAGTCATATATCCGAGATTCTAGTGATTTAATTGCCAAGTTAAGTAAGATTACTGTCACTCCGGATCTTCTTTGGATCACTTGTGACGTTCAATCGTTATATTCCAATATATCACATTCATTAGGGTTGTCTGCCATATCAGAATATTTACAAAAAGACATTTATTTACCTAATCCACAATGTGATTTTTTGTTACAGCTTATATCTTTTATTTTAAAGCACAATTACTTCATATTTCAGGATGAATTCTATCTTCAGGTCAAGGGTACCGCCATGGGCACCAGGTTCGCCCCAAGCTATGCGAACCTGTTTATGGGTTCCTTTGAACATGAATACATCTACAATGGCTCGTTTGGGGCGAGCCTGGTGTTCTATGGGCGGTACATCGATGACCTGATTTTTATTTGGAGGGGAGATATGTCATCAGCTAATACATTTGTTAATCATCTTAATTCCAACAATAAGGGACTAACGTTTACTAGCGTGATACATCATGAAACTATAGTGTTTTTGGATCTAGAACTTAAATTTGAGAACTCCAGGATCACTAGTATTACACATTTTAAAATGGTAGACTGCAATAGCTATCTAGATTTCAATAGCCATCACTATTTCCCTTGGAAGAGAAATGTGCCTTATGGCCAATTCAAAAGAGTTCGCCGTAATTGTAGTTCTATGAGTGATTATGAGACACAAAGCTTGATATTGAAAGAACGCTTTAAGGAGAAACATTACCCATTGCAGATCATAGAGAATGGTTACGAAAGAGCGAAAAAAGACAATAGAGATAGTTATTTCATAACACATAACAAAGAGAAATCACAACTAATGGAAAATTTTACTCCATTTATTACAGAATACAATTGTAATCATAAAAAAATACGTCAAATTATCAATAAACATTGGGGTATAATTAAAAAAGACCCTATATTAGGCAATCTGGTGGGTAATAAACCTAGGATAGTATACAAAAAAGCACCAAGCTTAAAATCTCTTCTAGCTCCCAGTAAGATCGTTAAGCACAAAATTCTCAATAGTCGCCAACGAGTGGGTAATATACCAGTAGGTGCTTTTAGATGCAAAGACAGGAGATGCAAACTCTGTGTCGAGATCACACAACAACAAACTACATTCAAATCAAACATCACCAAGAAACACTATTCGATAATTGGGCACATTACATGTGCATCGAGATATGTAATATATCTACTGTCCTGTGTATGTGGGGTACAGTACGTAGGTAGAACCTGCAGGCGCCTCAGTATTAGATGGTCCGAACATGTGAGGAACATGAAAAAGAATTACAAAAACCATAGTGTTCCTAGACATTGCAACTTACACCATAATGGCAATATTAATTGCTTTAGTATATGTCCCATTGAACATATTCCAGTTTCACATTTATATAATCGACTGTCTAGGCTTAGACAGAGGGAGACCTACTGGATACATACCCTTAGAACTCTACATCCAAACGGCTTGAATCTCAATATAGATTTGGCAGCCTTTTGAGTAGGGTTTGTGTCCAGTGGGTCTCCATCTGTACTCCAATATGTCTAGTGATATATGTAGCCTGGTAACTATAGTATCCCAGGTGACTTCCCCCCTCTTATCAAATTATATCCCATTCAGAAAGGATTAATTTATTTATATTTTTATTTTCTGTAGGACATTACCAATAGGGCCATATAGTGCCAAAGGCGTGTTACCGACCCCTTTACATATGATATCATTGCATATTTTAACACATCATTTTCGATTTATACCTATAAGATTGACTAGTTAATCCATATCATAATTCATATGTGACCATCCTAATTATATCTATATATATTTATTTATATCATTATATCACATATCCATTTGAATATCTATGATATCACAATTAGTGTGAATATTAACTGAACGTTAATTGACTTTGGTGTGATGGCGAATAGATTTATAAATGGTTCAAGGTTTTTATTTTATTTTATTTTATTATTGTATTGTTAATATTATGCTATTACATTGTATAAGTATTCATTGATTTGAATATGTCTTTATTTTGAGTTAAGAAATGTAAGGTTTTTTAAAATTTTTTGTCTAACTATTGTATATCAAAATGAACAGTTAAGAAACAGTTAAAGATTAGCCAGACAAAGATCCCATGTCAGATCCGCCCCTTTTAGACAGGTGTAGCAAGGTATAAAAGGTGTAATCATGCAGTCAGTAATACAGCCTGATGAAACGGCAATTTTGCTGAGAAACGCGTTGCTGTGATTGTTTTTATCTTAAATAAAACCTTTTTATTTGAGTCACCTTGCTACCTGTCACTTATTGCCCTGGTGCAATCCATATCTAACACCGGTGTCTCTCCTGGTTGAGACCGCAACCACCTATTTCCAGCGAGTGACCGTTGATCCGGACCTGACAGGTGAATTGGCCTGCTATTGGTTACAGGGGTCACGTGTACCGGCTTCTTTGTGTGTCCGTCGGGCGACTCTGAACAGTCCCGATCCGCTTCAACAGGCACAGTACGTGTGCCGCAGCCTTTGTGAGTATATCCTGCACACAGGGGGGGGCTATTGGCCCATGGTTCAGACGATATTGTTTTATGTTTGGCGCCTCTCTTGTCTTCTTATCTACAGCCGGGTACTCCTTTGGATTACTGCTGAGAGTGCAGCCCCTAGTTTGTGAATTTCTTCGAGCAATCGATACCAGCTCTATCCAAGCACCAGCGCACCTCTGGGGATCTTTCGATCTTCTTTTTCTTTCATGCCGTGTATGTATCCACACAAAAATTTGTGGCCCAAAGATTTTTAACCCTTTTTAAAATACCAGTTACTTATTCAGAAAAGGTAAAATGTATGAAGTGGCAAGGATGGCACCAGATAGTTTGCCTTAAAACGCATTGGGTCAGGCTAAAAATATGTCTATTCTATAAAATGGGGTTAAAGCCCTGTATATATCTACCCAGAAATGAATGACCCAAATAATTTTAACCCTTTTAAAATACCAATTGCTTATTCAGAAAAGGTAAAATATATGAAGTGGCAAGGTTGGCACCAATTTGTTTGCTATAAAGGACGCTGGGCCAGGCTGATAACATGTCTATCCTATGATGGGTTCACGCCTTGTATATATAGACATATAAATGAGTGTCCCAAAGGATTTTATCCTTTTTTAAATACCAATGACTTATTTAGAAAAGGTAAAATATATACAGTCGCAAGGTTGGCACCAATTTGTTTGCCATAAAGAGTGTTTGACAAGGATGATAACATGTATGTCCCATGTATATATCCACACATAAATGATTTTTTTATAAAATGTAAGTTTGTTTAGGTTTTTGGAAAGTGTATTATTTTATTTAAAATAAAAATAATTCTAGATATCTTTATTTTGCTAATTGTAATCAGTTGCAGAATAAGAAGCTGACTGAGTAAGAATCCAACTTCAGCCTTGTACATTTTGCAGCTTTCTTGTTCTTAATGTTCATTCACAGTGGTTACCTTATAAATGACAGTCACAGCGGTTACCTTATAAATGACAGTCACAGCGGTTACCTTATAAATGGCAATCACAGCGGTTACCTTATAAATGGCAATTAGCATAAACCACTGTGAGTGAACATTAAGAACAAGAAAGCTGCAAAATGTTTCGTTTTCAGAATGATTGTCTATATGTTTGTTACATTAAAGTTGATTTAAAAAAAAAAAAAACTTTGATTGGAGATCACGTTTCCTGTCTAGAGTGGAGCTCCAGTCTGCAGCTAGACTCCTTTGACAAAAATGGGAACATTAGTTCAAGGTATATGAATTTAGAAATTATAAAGACTAGTGATTATTTAATGCAGGAAGCATGTCTGTAGTCCACTTATATTTATGCTGTGAGACTAATTCCATTCGGTACAATGGTAATTCTGTTACTTCAACATTTTTAAAAGTGATCTGCATCCTACATTATTACATTATAAACTGCCCATATTCTTTGTATAGTTTTATCTCCGTAGGTTAAGGAATAGCATATTGCTTATCCCTAGTCATAACATTCAAAAACCATTTTTTTTTCTTTGCAGTTTCAATGCTACAGCAAAAATTTTCAGGTAAGATCTAATGGTCACATATGCTAAATTAGGAACCGGGACAGTAATTACAGTATACCTTATCATTTTTAGTGAAGAAAAGTCAGATGAAATCTTAAAACTTCTTGGAGATGTGAGGTATGTATTTACTGCTATTACTGTTCCTTTTCACTCATTGTACCTTTCTAGAGATACACAGCCTTTTCTTAGTGGCACACTATATTGATTTAATGTCTGGGGGGGGGGGGGGGGGTTAAGACCAGCCCTACCATGTCACTGTTAGGTTTCCGCTCCTACAATAAAGTACATCATCTTGCTTTCATTGTGAATGGTGAGACCTTTCCTGTCAGAATATTTATATGGAGCAGCCACCAATTAGCATCCAGCTTTCAGTAGTGCTTTGCTGCTACTGAACCTACATAGGTATGCTTTTCAACAAAAGAAACCATGAGTATGCAGCAAATTCGATAATAGAAGAAAATTGGAAATGTCATGTCTTATCTGTATCAGGAAAGGTGAGTTAAGTAGAAAATGGACTAATACAATAACAGCTGTTTATTTGAATATTATTTGCTTTTGGCATCTGGGACTCCTGTCACCTCACTATAACACTGATGTTTTGCAAGTTTATTTTCATGGCTTTGGCTTTAATACATGTTATAGATTTCCATGAAGTGTTGAATATCTAGTGCAACTATTACTTGTGTCTTGGATTACCCAAGAAAATACATCCATAAATGACAGACACCTCTATTAAGGGGAATATATATAAAATGACCACTACCCTTTTAACCACATTACTCTCTTTACTGTCCAACAAATACAGGCCAGAGTTTCAGAACATATCTGTTAGTGCATTTGTGAAACAGTCAGGGCAGATAAGTATTAACTTGTCCGTCTTCTGCTAGAGGGATTCGGAAAGCAGTAGGCGTGAGCAACATTTCAGGATTTGTCAGTTTGCGAAAGGAATGCCGAATATGGCTGCAAGCATCAACATTCGTTTCAGCTCCTGGTATATCAGTATGAAAGTGAAACACACAAAGATCTGGACATGCACATATTTCTGTGTATTACTCTTTCACATTGATATATCTGCCGCCAAAACTAAACTAATTCCGCTACCTGCAGCCATATTTGGCATTTGTTTAGTTTTTAAATGCTGAATCATTACATTTTGCCCAAGCCTAGACAATTGAAGTGCACATGGTTAAATCTCTGTAGGGAGGGGAGATAATGTAAGATTCAGTATGGTGTACACATGGAAAAATATTACATTTTGTAAGTAATGATCACATTTATTTTCCCCTCTGTCTAAAGGCTTAATGCTCTGGTCCTTGGTGGAAATTCTGGGCATATTGAAATATACGCTTATGGGATGTATAAGATTGCAACAATTACAGAGGTAAAGCTCTTTATGGGATACTTGCATGCATTTTTGTATTAATGTTTTTTTCCCATTATTTCTACAATAGTAAAATAATGGTTTACATGTAATAACATTTGACATACTAAACAGCTGTATACTGACGTTTCTTTAAGTTAATACTTTTCATTTTTTTTGTTTTGCTAGTATTAAACCTATAGAGTAACTTAAAGGGACAGTAAACACCAAATGTTTTCTTATTTAAAAAAGATAGATAATCCCTTTATTAGCCATTCCCCATTTTTGCACAGTTACATTAATATACTTTTTACCTCTGTGATTACCTTGTATCTAAGCCTCTGTAGACAGCCTCCTTATCGAAGTGCTTTTGACAGACATGCAGTGTAGCCAATCAGTGCAGACTCCTAAATAACTTCACGGGAGTGAGCACAATGTTATCTATATGACACACATGAACTAACACTGTCTAAAATGCTCTGAGCTAAGGTGCGGTTTTCAACGGTTTATAAATCAGTTTGAGCCTAGCTAGGTTTAGCTTTTCAAAAATACCACCAAGGGAACAAAGCAAATTTGATGATAAAAGTAAATTGGAAAGTTGTTTAAAATTGCATGCCCTATCTGAATCATGAAAGTTTAGGTTTTTTTACTTTACTGTCCCTTTAAAGTGCTGGTAAACTTTCCCCTTTGTATAAACAGATCAGGAAAAGTAATATTTTAGATGGAGTTGGATTCATCAGTTTTAATGAAGATACATTTTAACTTTTTTTAGCGTAGCTTTGACATTCAAATAACCCGCGCTCCAGGTGCCAACAACAAAAGTTTTTGTGAGCTAAGGTACAATTTTTTTTTATTTTTTTTTAGCTAAAGCGCCAGTTGGAGAACTGTTCAAACAGTTAGCTCACCAAAAGCCTAAGCATGCGGTATTTGAATTTTAGCATTACATTAAAAAGTAATTTAAAGCGTATCATCATTACAACTAATGAATTATACTCCATCTTAAATATTGCTAACATTCTGGATCTGTTTATATAAAGGGGAAAGTTTACCCTCACTTTAAGGACACTTTCAAGCAGGTAACCATCATGGACTGCTGGTCAATAAGGGTAATAGCGGGTGCAATTAATATAACTAAAGACAGCAAACCGTTAATAAATCAACTGTTCTTATCTTCTTCTTTTTTTTTTTTCTTTCTTTTCTTTAATGTTAGTATATTTTCTTCTGCACTCCTCTCTCCACACCCAACTTATAAACAAAAGACATAAATATTGGTCTCCATTTGGTTGATTTAGTAAAGGGAGAGGGATGATTTATAGATAGAGTAGACAATTGGGGTGCATTTCTTTTATTAAGTTATGGAAGCTGGCAATTGTCACCTATTTATAAAGTGCTTCCATGTTCTATATCTCTGAAATGACTTACAATAATGTATCACATTTATGTACACTGTAGAATATGGCAATTAATGTTTCCATAGCAATACATACAAACAGGAGATGTCCTACAACAAAGAACTTAGTCTGCTGGAAAATGGGTGCTGGACATTCAGATTATATTTTCATTTACTCATTAACTAAAAAGTGGGTGGCATTGCATGAACAGCCAATCGTTCAATATTTAATGCTGGCAGCACAATTCTACCTGCAATCAAAGATGAGCAGATTTTCTAATCGGGCACCTGTCTATCCACACATTGATAAATGGAGGCCAATACTGAAAAGTGTGTCTCCACTAATATTTTTTATATTAAGAACTCCCCTTAAGGCACACAGATGTTTTGTTTATGCTAGGTACCCCCTCCTTATTTCATGTAAAGGTTTCTCGGTCTGTTACATCAGGTGAATGTTAAGCTTTTAAAATATTTATTTTTAATTTTATTTCTTTAATTTGTCAACCAGGTTTTTGGCTCCTGTATTGGTTTATGCCTGTCTAGTGATTTAAAATCCCTCGCTGTTGTTACTGAGCTGTCTACTGAATCCACACCTGAAATTACTTATTTCCAGGTGAGACGTGTTTTTTTTTTTGTTTTTTTTAATTATGTGTACTTTTATTATTTTACAGTAATCTTCATATTTTAAAGTAAGTATTTTATTTGATTTATAAAAAAAACACTGAGTAATAAAAACACAAAATACACATAAGCATTTGTTCCCACTAAGCCATCATTCTTAAAATACGATTATAATGGAAAGGATTTAAACACATAGTTAAACTCCAGCATGTGCAGCAGCAGTTGCACATATAATTGCCCTACTATAATGACCCTGTAAAATCTTTCTACTGTCTAAAACTACAGTACTACTCCAAACACCACTGAACAATACTTAAAGGGATAGTCTAGTCAAAAATAAACTTTCATGATTCAGATAGAGAATGCAATTTTAAACAACTTTCTAATTTACTCCTATTATCAAATTTTCTTCGTTTTCTTGGTATCTTTAATTAAAAAAGCTGGAAAACAAGTCTAGTAGCAGGCCCATTTTTGGTTCAGCACCTGGGTAGTGCTTGCTGATTGGATGGCTGCATTTAGACAGCAATCGACGAGCGCTGTCCTGGTGCCGGACAAAAAATGGGCCGGCTTCTATGCTCACATTCCAGCTTTTTAAAATAAAAATACAAAGAGAACAAAGAAAAATTGATAATAGGAGTAAATTAGAAAGTTGCTTAAAATTGCATGCTCTATCTGAACCGTGAAAGTTTAATTTTGACTAGACTATGCCTTTAAGTTACTGCAGCCAACTACATGATGTTTTCATCTTTACCACAGTGTATGCTATCAATTTGATTAGAGGAAATACTAGATACATTTGAATACCATTTTTATTAGAAAACAAATATACACAAACAGGGATTCCGTTTTATTAAGCTTACATTTAGTGTGCATGAACAAGTGATATTTTTGATGTGGGTATTTTTGTATTTATATAGTTGGATACCAGTTTGTTGTCTGAATACTTGTCTGAGGTAACTCGAATGGCCAGGAAATTTACTCACATTTCAACTCTTCTTCAGGTATTTTCACTATATTTTACCTGTCTGTTTTTTTTATTGGAGGGGAGGGGTTGCTTTTTTTGGGGGGGGGGGGTTTGTTTTTTGTTTTTTTATCTGATTGCTGAAATAATAAATATATTTGGAAAAATATATATATTTTACTTTTTTCAGTATTTAAAATTGTCCCTGAGTTGTATGTGTGAAGCTTGGGAAGAAATACTGTTGCAGATGGATTCCCGGCTTACAAAGTTTGTGCAGGTTTGTGGGGTTTTTTTTTGCATCTTAAATAAACAGTAATGATATAATAATGCACAGATTTTGCTTAATATATGACTAATTGCTTTTGTGTCTGTGATATTTCAGTTAACGCGTTTACCTTTTATAGTTTAGATAGCAAGAGATGCTATCGGTATAGCTCTGTATATCATCTTGCAGCTGACATTTCTATTTTAAGAAGGAATATATACTGTGTGTGTATGTATATATATATATATATATATATATATATGTGTGTGTGTATATATATATATATATATATATATATATATATATATATATATATATATATATATATATGTGTGTGTGTGTATATATATATATATATATATATATACACACACTATTAAGGAAGAAAAATGAAGATAATACTCATAGATAGTCTAGTAAGGTATTTTGGAATATGTGTTTGCTTTAATTACATTTTTAACCTTTGAATAGTTTATGTATTATAAATATAAGTTATCACTGTGTATGTGTATATATATATATATATATATATATATATATATATATATATATATATATATATATATATTCCTAAAAATTGCATAAATTAGATGTATCTTCTTAAGAAAATTTAGCAATATCATGTGTTAAGATTCAAAGAGTAATATCAGTTCACATTATATATAAAATGACTGCTCCTTTAAGATTACACAAAGGAAGTCGACTTCCCCTTTAAGAACAGGGTATAAAATACAAGAGAAGACTACACAGGCTCATCTTGAAAAAAGCGAATTGCTGAAACTCGTAGATGATCTAATGCCTGTGCTAGCCAGAGTTAAATTCTTCACTTAATTGTGACGAAACAAAGGAGCATTATACTTCACACCTATCTTTTAATAGATGACTCATGAGCACTCTGAGTATCTAATAGATGAGAACTATCAATTGCCATAATTCAACATATCAACTGCTACAAGACCTTTTTGAATACGAGCGCTACTGAAAATACCAGTAATCTGATAACCCTATTGGAGGATACCACACACGTGACCAGGATACGTCGCGTTCAGACCAGTGTCGGCGGAGGAGACGCCAAGCACTTACGTGTATTTTGGATCTCAAGGACAGTAATTCAGAGAAAGCGGTCAAAGAGACTTAGCTTTCGTATTCCGGTAGAACATATAAGCTATTGTTGACTATTACTCTGCATACTGAAACCACGGGTTTCAAAGGAACTGTTCATTATATCTGTAAAGCCACTTGTTTTCTATAAATATTATAAATGGAACTTGAACTATTTACAAGACTATTTTCAAGAATATTATCAGAGACCACAACTGTGTCATTTTATACAAGCTCTCATAAATAAGGGGCAGTCCTATCAAACTGCCAGCATACAGTATACATTTTCTCATAAGTATCACCGGTGAAACAATCCTATTTGTTCAAGGTTTGTGCACATGTTTCCACTGCTGATTGTTGCATTGTTTTAACTATTTTCACATTGCTGTATTGCTACTCATTTAGTAACTGGATTTTAGTTTCTAAATAGATTTTTAATCTCATTTAATAAATTGTTATATAATTTTCTGATTTCTTAACTTTTTAAAAATTTTTATATTGTGTGATAAAGGGATATATCACATTAAGAGTTGCTACACTGTTTCTCTTGTAAGGTGTATCCAGTCCACGGATCATCCATTACTGGAAGTTGCAAGAGGACACCAACAGCAGAGCGGTCTATATAGCTCCTCCCCTCACTACCATATCCAGTCATTCTCTTGCAACTCTCAACAAGCATGGAGGTAGTAAGAGATAAGTGATGAAATGTAGCTGTTATTTTGCTTCAATCAAGAGTTTATTATTTTTAAATAGTACCGGAGTTGTGCTATTTTGTTCCAGGCAGGAAAAAAGAAGAATCTGCCTGGGATTTCTATGATCTTAGCAGGTTGTAACTAAGATCCATTGCTGTTCTCACACATGTCTGAAGAGAGAGATAACTTCAGCGCGGGAATGGCGTGCAGGTTATCCTGCTATGAGGTATGTGCAGTTAATATTTTTCTTGAAGATGTGAAGGCTAGACAATGCTGCTGATACCAAATTTATGTAAGGTAAGCCTGAATACAGTGATTTAATAGCGACTGGTATCATGCTTACTTTCTGAGGTAATACTCTTTTATATTTACAATATAAAACGTTTGCTGGCATGTTTAAACGTTTTTATATATACTTTGGTGATAAAACTTTATTGGGGCCTAGTTTTTTTCCACATGGCTGGCTTAAATTTGCCTAGAAACAGTTCCCTGAGGCTTTCCACTGTGTTACTATGAGTGGGAGGGGCCTAGTTTAGCGCTTTTTTGCGCATTAACTATTACAGACTGAGACATCCAGGAGTTCCCTGAATGCTACAGGACATCTCTAAAGGGCTTTTAGGCTTCCAAAATCGTTTGTTGGGGAAGGTAGGCCCACAGCAAGGCTGTGGCAGTTTGGTGTGACTGTTAAAAAACGTCTATCGTTTTTTGATCCGGTTTTTGAACTAAGGGGTTAATCATCCATTTGCAAGTGGGTGCAATGCTCTGTTAGCTTATTATACACACTGTAAAAATTTTGTTTGATTTACTGCCTTTTATCACTGTTTTTCAAATTCGGACAAAATTTGTTTCTCTTAAAGGCACAGTACCGTTTTTTTATATTTGCTTGTTAACTTGATTTAAAGTGTTTTCCAAGCTTGCTAGTCTCATTGCTAGTCTGTATAAACATGTCTGACATAGAGGAAACTCCTTGTTCATTATGTTTAAAAGCCATGGTGGAATCCCCTCTTAGAATGTGTACCAAATGTACTGATTTCACTTTAAGCAATAAAGATCATATTCTGTCTTTAAAAAATTTATCACCAGAGGAATCTGACGAGGGGGAACTTATGCCGACTAACTCTCCCCACGTGTCAGATCCTTTGACTCCCGCTCAAGGGACTCACGCTCAAATGGCGCCAAGTACATCCAGGGCGCCCATAGCGTTTACTTTACAAGATATGGCGGCAGTCATGGATAATACACTGTCAGTGGTATTAGCCAGACTACCTGTATTTAGAGGAAAGCGAGATAGCTCTGGAGTTAGACGAAATACAGAGCATACTGACGCTTTAAGAACTATGTCTGATATTGCCTCACAATATGCAGAAGCTGAAGAAGGAGAGCTTCTTTCTGTGGGTGATATTTCTGACTCAGGGAAGATGATGCAACCTGATTCTGATATTTCTACATTTAAATTTAAGCTTGAACACCTCCGCGTGTTACTCAGGGAGGTTTTAGCTGCTCTGAATGAGTGTGATACAATTGCAGTGCCAGAGAAATTGTGTAGACTGGATAAATACTATGCAGTGCCGGTGTGCACTGATGTTTTTCCAATACCTAAAAGGTTTACAGAAATTATTACTAAGGAATGGGATAGACCAGGTGTGCCTTTCTCTCCCCCTCCTGTTTTTAGAAAAATGTTTCCAATAGACGCCACCACACGGGACTTATGGCAGACAGTTCCTAAGGTGGAGGGAGCAGTTTCTACTCTAGCAAAGCGTACTACAATCCCTGTCGAGGACAGTTGTGCTTTCTTAGATCCAATGGATAAAAAGTTAGGTTACCTTAAGAAAATGTTTATTCAACAAGGTTTTATCCTACAGCCCCTTGCATGCATTGTGCCTGTCACTGCTGCTGCGGCGTTCTGGTTTGAGTCTCTGGAAGAGGCTTTACAGGTAGCGACTCCATTGGATGAAATACTTGACAAGCTTAGAGCACTTAAGCTAGCCAATTCTTTTGTTTCTGATGCCATTGTTCATTTGACTAAACTAACGGCTAAGAATTATGGTTTTGCTATCCAGGCGCGCAGAGCGCTATGGCTTAAATCATGGTCAGCTGACGTTACTTCAAAATCGAAGCTGCTTAACATTCCCTTCAAGGGGCAGACCCTATTCGGGCCTGGTTTGAAGGAGATTATTGCTGATATCACTGGAGGAAAAGGTCATGCCCTTCCTCAGGATAGGTCCAAACCAAGGGCCAAACAGTCTAATTTTCGTGCCTTTCAAAACTTCAAGGCAAGTGCGGCATCAACTTCCTCTAATGCAAAACAAGAGGGAACTTTTGCTCAGTCCAAGACGGTCTGGAGACCTAACCAGACCTGGAACAAGGGTAAGCAGGCCAAAAAAACCTGCTGCTGCCTCTAAGACAGCATGAAGGAACGGCCCCCTATCCGGTAACGGATCTAGTAGGGGGCAGACTTTCGCTCTTCGCCCAGGCGTGGGCAAGAGATGTCCAGGATCCCTGGGCGTTGGAAATTATATCCCAGGGATATCTTCTGGACTTCAAGGCTTCCCCCCCAAAAGGGAGATTTCACCTTTCACAATTATCTGCAAACCAGATAAAGAGAGAGGCATTCTTACACTGTGTACAAGACCTCCTAGTTATGGGAGTGATCCATCCAGTCCCAAAGGAGGAACAGGGACAGGGATTTTACTCAAATCTGTTTGTGGTTCCCAAAAAAGAGGGAACCTTCAGACCAATTTTGGATCTAAAGATCTTAAACAAATTCCTCAGTTCCATCATTCAAGATGGAGACTATTCGTACCATCCTACCTATGATCCAGGAGGGTCAATACATGACTCCAGTGGATTTAAAGGATGCTTATCTGCACATTCCGATACACAAAGATCATCATCGGTTTCTCAGGTTTGCCTTCCTAGACAGGCACTACCAGTTTGTAGCTCTTCCCTTTGGGTTAGCTACAGCCCCAAGAATTTTTAAGAGGGTTCTGGGGTTGCTTCTGGCGGTCCTAAGGCCACGGGGCATAGCAGTGGCCCCTTATTTAGACGACATCCTGATTCAGGCGTCAAACTTCCAAATTGCCAAGTCTCATACGGACATAGTGTTTCTGAGGTCGCATGGGTGGAAGGTGAACGAGGAAAAGAGTTCTCTATCCCCCCTCACAAGAGTTTCCTTCCTAGGGACTCTGATAGATTCTGTAGAAATGAAAATTTACCTGACGGAGTCCAGGTTATCAAAACTTCTAAATTCCTGCCGTTTTCTTTAATCCATTCCTCGCCCTTCGGTGGCTCAGTGCATGGAAGTAATCAGCTTAATGGTAGCGGCAATGGACATAGTGCCGTTTGCACGCCTACATCTCAGACCGCTGCAACTATGCATGCTCAGTCAGTGGAATGGGGATTACACAGATTTGTCCCCTTTACTGAATCTGGACCAAGAGACCAGGGATTCTCTTCTCTGGTGGCTATCTCGGGCCCATCTGTCCAAAGGTATGACCTTTCGCAGGCCAGATTGGACAATTGTAACGACAGATGCCAGCCTTCTAGGTTGGGGTGAAGTCTGGAACTCCCTGAAGGCTCAGGGATCGTGGACTCAGGAGGAGTCACTCCTTCCAATAAACATTCTGGAACTAAGATCGATATTCAATGCTCTTCAGGCTTGGCCTCATCTAGCGACAATGAGGTTCATCAGATTTCAGTCGGACAACATCACGACTGTGGCTTACATCAACCATCAAGGGGGAACAAGGAGTTCCCTAGCGATGTTAGAAGTCTCAAAGATAATTCGCTGGGCAGAGATTCACTCTTGCCACCTATCAGCTATCCATATGCCAGGTGTAGAGAACTGGGAGGCGGATTTTCTAAGTCGACAGACTTTTCATCCGGAGGAGTGGGAACTCCATCCGGAGGTGTTTGCACAATTGGTTCTTCGTTGGTGCGAACCAGAACTGGATCTCATGGCGTCTCGCCAGAACGCCAAGCTTCCTTGTTACGGATCCAGGTCCAGGGACCCCAAGGCAACGCTGATAGATGCTCTAGCAGCGCCTTGGTCCTTCAACCTGGCTTATGTGTTTCTACCGTTTCCTCTGCTCCCTCGTCTGATTGCCAAAATCTAGCAGGAGAGAGCATCGGTGATCTTGATAGCACCTGCGTGGCCACGCAGGACTTGGTATGCAGATCTGGTGGACATGTCATCCTTTCCACCATGGACTCTGCCGCTGAGACAGGACCTTCTACTTCAAGGTCCTTTCAACCATCCAAATATAATTTCTCTGAGGCTGACTGCCTGGAGATTGAACGCTTGATTTTATCAAAGCGTGGTTTCTCAGAGTCAGTCATTGATACCTTAATTCAGGCACGGAAGCCTGTCACCAGGAAAATCTATCATAAAATATGGCGTAAATATCTTTATTGGTGTGAATCTAAGGGCTACTCATGGAGTAAGGTCAGGATTCCCAGGATATTATCTTTTCTCCAAGAAGGATTGGAGAAAGGATTGTCAGCTAGTTCCTTAAAGGGACAGATTTCTGCGCTATCCTTTTGCACAAGCGTCTGGCGGATGCCCCAGACGTTCAGGCATTTTGTCAGGCTTTAGTTAGAATCAAGCCTGTGTTTAAACCTGTTGCTCCACCTTGGTTCTTAAAGTTCTTCAGGGGGTTCCGTTTGAACCTCTTCATTCCATAGATATCAAACTTTTATCTTGGAAAGTTCTTTTTTTGGTAGCTATTTCCTCGGCTCGTAGAGTTTCCGAGTTATCTGCCTTACAATGTGATTCTCCTTATCTGATCTTCCATGCAGATAAGGTAGTTCTGCATACCAAACCTGGGTTTTTACCTAAGGTGGTATCTAATAAGAATATCAATCAAGAGATTGTTGTTCCGTCTTTGTGTCCTAATCCTTCTTCAAAGAAGGAGCGTCTATTACACAATCTGGACGTGGTTCGGGCTTTAAAGTTTTACTTACAAGCTACTAAAGATTTTCGTCAAACATCTGCTTTGTTGTCTACTCTGGACAGAGGAGAGGTCAAAAGGCTTCGGCAACCTCTCTTTCTTTTTGGCTAAGAAGCATAATCTGCTTAGCCTATGAGACTGCTGGCCAGCAGCCTCCAGAAAGGATTACAGCTCATTCTACTAGAGCTGTGGCTTCCACATGGGCCTTTAAAAATGAGGCTTCTGTTGAACAGATTTGCAAGGCGGCGACTTGGTCTTCGCTTCATACTTTTTCAAAATTCTACAAATTTGATACTTTTGCTTCTTCGGAGGCTATTTTTGGGAGAAAGGTTTTACAGGCAGTAGTACCTTCCGTTTAAGTACCTGCCTTGTCCCTCCCTTCATCCGTGTACTTTAGCTTTGGTATTGGTATCCCACAAGTAATGGATGATCCGTGGACTGGATACACCTTACAAGAGAAAACATAATTTATGCTTACCTGATAAATTTATTTCTCTTGTGGTGTATCCAGTCCACGGCCCGCCCTGTCATTTTAAGGCAGGTATTTTTTAATTTTAAACTACAGTCACCACTGCACCCTATGGTTTCTCCTTTCTCTGCTTGTTTTCGGTCGAATGACTGGATATGGTAGTGAGGGGAGGAGCTATATAGACAGCTCTGCTGTGGGTGTCCTCTTGCAACTTCCTGTTGGGAATGAGAATATCCCACAAGTAATGGATGATCCGTGGACTGGATACACCACAAGAGAAATAAATTTATCAGGTAAGCATAAATTATGTTTTTAAGTGTTCTATATTTTTGCTTATATATATATATATATATATTGTGTGTATATGTAAAATCACTTTTGTATTTAAGGAAAAAAATACGACGACATCTGTACAGGACGAGTTTATGCAGCTTCTGATCTGGGGAAAAGCAAGGTAACGATTTTATTTAATTTGGGTACTTTTTGCGCAGCCTTTTATTAAGTAAAATTGACTGATTACTTTTTTTTAAAAGTATATTTTATAGTTTATTTCTTCTGTTAAGTGTGATCAGTCCACGGGTCATCATTACTTCTGGGATATTACTCCTCCCCAACAGGAAGTGCAAGAGGATTCACCCAGCAGAGCTGCCATATAGCTCCTCCCCTCTACGTCACTCCCAGTCATTCTCTTGCACCCAACGACTAGATAGGATGTGTGAGAGGACTATGGTGATTATACTTAGTTTTATACCTTCAATCAAAAGTTTGTTATTTTATAATAGCACCGGAGTGTGTTATTCCTTCTCTGGTAGAATTTGAAGAAGAATCTACCAGAGTTTTTACTATGATTTTAGCCGGAGTAGTTAAGATCATATTGCTGTTTCTCGGCCATCTGAGGAGAGGTAAACTTCAGATCAGGGGACAGCGGGCAGATTAATCTGCAAAGAGGTATGTAGCAGCTTTTATTTTCTGACAATGGAATTGATGAGAAAATCCTGCCATACCGATATGTCATGTATGTATATTTTACACTTCAGTATTCTGGGGAATGGTACTTCACTGGAATTACACTGTGTACATAAGACTTTAGCCTATTTTGCAGGGACTAGCAACAGGCTTTTTAATAACTCTTAATTTATGTTAAACGTTTTTGCTGGAATGTAAAATCGTTTTCATTTTCTGAGGTACTGGGTGAATAAAATGTTTGGGCACTATTTTTCCACTTGGCAGTTGCTTGATCTAGTTTCTGACAGTTTCTGATCTCTCTCACTGTTGTGTGTGAGGGGGAGGGGCCATTTTTTGGCGCTTTTGCTACGCATCAAAAAATTTCAGTCAGCAGCTCATTGTATTTCCTGCATGATCCGGTTCATCTCTACAGAACTCAGGGGTCTTCAAAACTTGTTTTGAGGGAGGTAATCATTCACAGCAGAGCTGTGAGATTGTAGTTGACTGTGATAAAAAACGTTTATTCTGTAGTTTTTTTCTGCTATCAGGGTTAGTTGTCTTTTGCTAATGGGAACAAACCTTTGCTAAAGTTGTGTTGTTTACAAAGATTGATGCTATAACTTTTTCAGTTTATTAATTTTCAACTGTCATAAATCTTCTGTGCTTCTTATAGGCACAGTACGTTTTCATAGTATTTTACTTGAATAGTATTCCAAGTTGCAAGTTTATTTGCTAGTGTGTTAAACATGTCTGATTCAGAGGAAGATACCTGTGCTATTTGTGCTAATGCCAAAGTGGAGCCCAATAGAAATTTATGTACTAACTGTATTGATGCTACTTTAAATAAAAGTCAATCTGTACAAATTGAACAAATTTCACCAAACAGCGAGGGGAGAGTTATGCCGACTAACTCGCCTCACGTGTCAGTACCTGCATCTCCCGCTCGGGAGGTGCGCGATATTGTGGCGCCCAGTACATCTGGGCGGCCATTACAAATAACATTACAAGATATGGCTACTGTTATGACTGAAGTTTTGGCTAAATTACCAGAATTAAGAGGCAAGCGTGATCACTCTGGGGTAAGAACAGAGTGCGCTGATAATACTAGGGCCATGTCAGATACTGCGTCACAGCTTGCAGAACATGAGGACGGAGAGCTTCTGTCTGCGGCTGACGGTTCTGATCCAAACAGATTGGATTCAGATATTTCAAATTTTAAATTTAAGCTGGAGAACCTCCGTGTATTACTAGGGGAGGTGTTAGCGGCTCTGAATGATTGTAACACAGTTGCAATACCAGAGAAAATGTGTAGGTTGGATAAATATTTTGCGGTACCAACGAGTACCGACGTTTTTCCTATACCTAAGAGACTAACTGAAATTATTACTAAGGAGTGGGATAGACCCGGTGTGCCGTTCTCACCCCCTCCGATATTTAGAAAGATGTTTCCAATAGACACCACCACACAGGACTTATGGCAAACGGTCCCTAAGGTGGAGGGAGCAGTTTCTACTTTAGCTAAGCGTACCACTATCCCGGTGGAGGATAGCTGTGCCTTTTCAGATCCAATGGATAAAAAGTTAGAGGGTTACCTTAAGAAAATGTTTGTTCAACAAGGTTTTATATTGCAACCCCTTGCATGCATTGCGCCGGTCACGGCTGCGGCGGCATTCTGGTTTGAGTCGCTGGAAGAGACCATTAGTTCAGCTACTCTGGATGACATTACGGACAAGCTTAGAGTCCTTAAGCTAGCTAATTCATTCATTTCGGAGGCCGTAGTACATTTAACTAAACTTACGGCTAAGAATTCAGGATTCGCCATTCAGGCGCGCAGAGCACTGTGGCTAAAATCCTGGTCAGCTGATGTTACTTCTAAGTCTAAATTACTTAATATACCTTTCAAAGGGCAGACCTTATTTGGGCCTGGTTTGAAAGAAATTATCGCTGACATTACAGGAGGTAAAGGCCACGCCCTGCCTCAAGACAGGGCCAAACCTAAGACCAGACAGTCTAATTTTCGTTCCTTTCGCAATTTCAAAGCAGGAACAGCATCAACTTCCTCTGCTCCAAAACAAGAAGGATCTGTTGCTCGCTACAGACAAGGCTGGAGACCTAACCAGTCTTGGAACAAGGGCAAGCAGGCCAGGAAACCTGCTGCTGCCCCTAAAACAGCATGAATTGAGGGCCCCCGATCCGGGATCGGATCTAGTGGGGGGCAGACTTTCTCTCTTCGCCCAGGCTTGGGCAAGAGATGTCCAGGATCCCTGGGCGCTAGAGATAATATCTCAGGGATACCTTCTGGACTTCAAATACTCTCCTCCAAGAGAGAGATTTCATCTGTCAAGGTTGTCAACAAACCAAACAAAAAAAGAGGCGTTTCTACGCTGCGTACAAGAGCTTTTGTTAATGGGAGTAATCCATCCAGTTCCACGGTCGGAACAGGGACAAGGGTTTTACTCAAATCTGTTTGTGGTTCCCAAAAAAGAGGGAACTTTCAGACCAATCCTGGACCTAAATATCCTATACAAATTCCTAAGAGTTCCATCGTTCAAGATGGAGACTATTCGGACAATTTTACCCATGATCCAAAAGGGTCAGTACATGACCACAGTGGATTTAAAGGATGCTTACCTTCACATACCGATTCACAAAGATCATTACCGGTACCTAAGGTTTGCCTTCCTAGACAGGCATTACCAGTTTGTAGCTCTTCCATTCGGATTGGCTACAGCTCCAAGAATCTTCACAAAGGTTCTGGGTGCTCTTCTGGCGGTACTAAGACCGCGGGGAATCTCGGTAGCTCCGTACCTAGACGACATTCTGATACAAGCTTCAAGCTTTCAAACTGCCAAGTCTCATACAGAGTTAGTACTGGCATTTCTAAGGTCACATGGATGGAAGGTGAACGAAAAGAAAAGTTCACTCGTTCCACTCACAAGAGTTCCCTTCCTGGGGACTCTAATAGATTCTGTAGAAATGAAGATTTACCTGACAGAAGACAGGTTAACAAGACTTCAAAGTGCTTGCCACACCCTTCATTCCATTCAACACCCGTCAGTGGCTCAATGCATGGAGTTAATCGGCTTAATGGTAGCGGCAATGGACATAGTACCCTTTGCACGCTTACACCTCAGACCACTGCAACTGTGCATGCTAAGTCAGTGGAATGGGGATTACTCAGACTTGTCCCCTTCTCTGAATCTGGATCAAGAGACCAGAAATTCTCTTCTATGGTGGCTTTCTCGGCCACATCTGTCCAGGGGGATGCCATTCAGCAGGCCAGACTGGACAATTGTAACAACAGACGCCAGCCTTCTAGGTTGGGGTGCCGTCTGGAATTCTCTGAAGGCTCAGGGACAATGGAATCAGGAGGAGAGTCTCCTACCAATAAACATTCTGGAATTGAGAGCAGTTCTCAATGCCCTCCTGGCCTGGCCCCAGTTGACAACTCGGGGGTTCATCAGGTTTCAGTCGGACAACATCACGACTGTAGCTTACATCAACCATCAGGGAGGGACAAGAAGCTCCCTAGCAATGATGGAAGTATCAAAGATAATTCGCTGGGCAGAGTCTCACTCTTGCCACCTGTCAGCAATCCACATCCCGGGAGTGGAGCACTGGGAGGCGGATTTCTTAAGTCGTCAGACTTTTCATCCGGGGGAGTGGGAACTTCATCCGGAGGTCTTTGCTCAAATACTTCGTCATTGGGGCAAACCAGAGATAGATCTCATGGCGTCTCGACAGAACGCCAAGCTTCCTCGTTACGGGTCCAGATCCAGGGATCCAGGAGCAGTCCTGATAGATGCCCTGACAGCTCCTTGGGACTTCAGGATGGCTTACGTGTTTCCACCCTTCCCGATGCTTCCTCGATTGATTGCCAGAATCAAACAGGAGAGAGCATCAGTTATTCTAATAGCACCTGCATGGCCACGCAGGACTTGGTATGCAGACCTGGTGGACATGTCATCCTGTCCACCTTGGTCTCTACCTCTGAAACAGGACCTTCTGATACAGGGTCCTTTCAAACATCTAAATCTAACTTCTCTGAAGCTGACTGCTTGGAAATTGAACGCTTGATTTTATCAAAACGTGGGTTTTCTGAGTCAGTTATTGATACCTTAATACAGGCTAGGAAGCCTGTTACCAGAAGGATTTACCATAAGATATGGCGTAAATACCTATATTGGTGCGAATCCAAAGGTTACTCTTGGAGTAAGGTTAGGATTCCTAGGATATTGTCTTTTCTACAAGAAGGTTTAGAAAAGGGTTTATCTGCTAGTTCATTAAAGGGACAGATCTCAGCTCTGTCCATTCTGTTGCACAAACGTCTGTCAGAAGTTCCAGACGTTCAGGCTTTTTGTCAGGCTTTGGCCAGGATTAAGCCTGTGTTTAAAACTGTTGCTCCGCCATGGAGTTTAAACCTTGTTCTTAACGTTTTACAGGGCGTTCCGTTTGAACCCCTTCATTCCATTGATATAAAGTTGTTATCTTGGAAAGTTCTATTTTTAATGGCTATTTCCTCGGCTCGAAGAGTCTCTGAGTTATCAGCCTTACATTGTGATTCTCCTTATTTGATTTTTCATTCGGATAAGGTAGTTCTGCGTACTAAACCTGGGTTCTTACCTAAGGTAGTCACTAACAGGAATATCAATCAAGAGATTGTTGTTCCTTCTTTGTGTCCAAATCCTTCTTCGAAGAAGGAACGTCTTCTGCACAATCTGGATGTAGTTCGTGCCCTAAAATTTTACTTACAGGCAACTAAGGAATTTCGACAAACGTCTTCCCTGTTTGTCGTTTACTCTGGTCAGAGGAGAGGTCAAAAGGCTTCTGCTACCTCTTTCCTTTTGGCTTCGTAGCATAATTCGTTTAGCTTATGAGACTGCTGGACAGCAGCCTCCTGAAAGAATTACAGCTCATTCTACTAGAGCTGTGGCTTCCACTTGGGCCTTTAAGAATGAGGCCTCTGTTGAACAGATTTGCAAGGCTGCAACTTGGTCTTCGCTTCATACTTTTTACAAATTTTACAAATTTGACACTTTTGCTTCCTCGGAGGCTATTTTTGGGAGAAAGGTTCTTCAGGCAGTGGTTCCTTCTGTATAAAGAGCCTGCCTATCCCTCCCGTCATCCGTGTACTTTTGCTTTGGTATTGGTATCCCAGAAGTAATGATGACCCGTGGACTGATCACACTTAACAGAAGAAAACATAATTTATGCTTACCTGATAAATTCCTTTCTTCTGTAGTGTGATCAGTCCACGGCCCGCCCTGTTTTTTAAGGCAGGTAAATATTTTTTAAATTATACTCCAGTCACCACTACACCCTTGGCTTCTCCTTTCTCGTTGGTCCTTGGTCGAATGACTGGGAGTGACGTAGAGGGGAGGAGCTATATGGCAGCTCTGCTGGGTGAATCCTCTTGCACTTCCTGTTGGGGAGGAGTAATATCCCAGAAGTAATGATGACCCGTGGACTGATCACACTACAGAAGAAAGGAATTTATCAGGTAAGCATAAATTATGTTTTTTTTCCTTTTTCAGTGTTTCACTCATTTATGTTAAATAGCTGTATAATCTGTTTATTCCTTTTACATAATTTTCTTCATAGTCATAATATCAATTACTGCAAAATTATGGTTTTGAACATGTTTCTTTTATAAAAATTTTTTTTATTAAAAATGAAGTAATAAAGATACAAATATACATATTTAAATGCAGACTACATGTACACATGAGGATGTGAACATATAAGAAAAGCTACATATGTAAACAAACAAAAAAAAGGGTATAAAGCATGATCAATCGATAGTATTATAGTAAACTGGAAACCTAGTGGATATCTTTTCCCTAGTATGTTATTCTGTTTTCTAATTATTAAAGGGATATGAAATCCAAAATTTTTATTTCATGAGTCAGAGAATGTGATTTTAAACAACTTTCTAATTTACTTCTATTATCAAATTTTCTTTGTTCTTTTTGTATCTTTTGTTTAAAATCAGAGACATAAGCTCAGGAGTAGGCCCATTTCTAGAGCACTAGATGGCAGCACTATTTCCTGCCATGTAGTGCTCCAGATGCCTACCTGATACAGAATATCATGGGAACGAAGCAAATTTGATAATAGAAGTACATTCAAAAAAATTTTTTTAAAATGGCATGTTCTGTCTGAATCACTAAGAAATTGTTTGCGTTTCATATCCCTTTAAATAAATATTACACAAAATGAGTCCAGTAATCGACAGAATCTAGACACCCAGCTTTAACATGTTTATATGATTTAACGTCTTTTTTTTATGTTATCCAAAATGTAGTCCTGAACTTCAAGCCTTACTGATGAATCAGCTAACCGTTAAAGTAAGTAGTTGTGTCCCATTCATACATTTTAAAACAAATATATGTACTATAGAATTTGCATGTATACTTTTTTCCACTAGGGATTGAAGAAACTTGGACAATCCATTGAGTCCTCATACTCCAGTATACAAAAACTTGTCATAAGTCACTTACAAAGGTATGTTTGAATTAACTGGTTATTAGTGTTAATTAAATATGTTCAACCCAGTTGCCCTGGTAAGTGACGTTGTTTTAGTTAAGACTCCTAAATGTTTAAAGTCAATCAAAATTGAATCCAAATGGTTCATGCTAAATAGTATTCTTTTACAAGATATGACGAGTCCACGGATTTCATCCTTATGGGATTACGCCTCCTGGTCAGCAGGAAGTGGCAAAGAGCACCACAGCAGAGCTGTATATATAGCTCCTCCCTTCCCTCCCACTCCAGTCATTCTCTTTGCCTGTGTTAGTAATAGGAAGAGGTAAAGTGAGGTGTTAGTTTATTTTAAAATGGTGCCAGTGAGTACTATTTTTCTCAGGGAGAAATCGTCCGTCAATAACTTCCCAAGAGGAGTGGAGACATCTTATTTTCTTCCCTGATGTTGATGATCTTGGCAAACATTATCTAAGATCCTGCTGGTTCCCACAGAGCAGTTGAAGGTAGTGTAAAGAAACATCTTCAGTGTGGAGAACCGTGTCATGCTACAAGCAGCATTGAGGTATGTTCAGTCATTTGTTTCTGGGGAGACTAGATACATCAGAACAGGCTGACATTATTCCCTAACTGGGGAGGGGTAATCAGTATGCACTATATAAATGGAAATGGTGTACCTGGAATTCCCTTTTCTCTTGATTACTTATCAGTGTGTTTGTGCAGTAACTATTGTGTTTCACTTATGCATATACTGTGTGGGCTGACGCTGGGAGATGCGGCTTGCTTCTTAAGGGCTGTCATTATTATGTCATAACTGGCTTGGGAGAGAGCAATATTCAATAGTGTGTGTAAAAGAGGGGCACATGGTGTTTTTAGTGATTAAGTTGGGAAACCGACATGTTTTCTCTTGTAAAGTGTATCCAGTCCACGGGTTCATCCATTACTTGTGGGATATTCTCCTTCCCAACAGGAAGTTGCAAGAGGACACCCACAACAGAGCTGTCTATATAGCTCCTCCCCTAACTGCCACCCCCAGTCATTCTCTTGCAACTCTCGACAAGAAAAAATTCTGGAACTAAGAGCGATATTCAATGCTCTTCAGGCTTGGCCTCAACTAGCTGCGGCCAAGTTCATCAGATTTCAGTCGGACAATATCACGACTGTAGCATATATCAACCATCAGGGAAGAACAAGGAGTCCCCTGGCCATGATGGAGGTTTCCAAGATAATTCTATGGGCAGAGATTCACTCTTGCCATCTCTCAGCTATCCATATCCCAGGAGTAGAGAACTGGGAGGCGGATTTTCTAAGTCGGCAGACTTTTCATCCGGGGGAGTGGGAGCTCCATCCGGAGGTATTTGCCCAGCTGATTCATCAATGGGGCAAACCAGAACTGGATCTGATGGCGTCTCGTCAGAACGCCAAGCTTCCTCGTTACGGGTCCAGGTCAAGGGATCCCCAGACAACTCTGATAGATGCTCTAGCAGTGCCTTGGTCCTTCAGCCTGGCTTATGTGTTTCCACCATTTCCTCTCCTCCCTCGTCTGATTGCCAAGATCAAGCAGGAGAGAGCTTCAGTGATTTTGATAGCACCTGCGTGGCCATGCAGGACTTGGTATGCAGATCTGGTGGACATGTCATCCTTCCCACCATGGACTCTGCCGCTGAGGCAGGACCTTCTACTCCAAGGTCCATTCAAACATCCAAATCTAGTTTCTCTGTGTCCGACTGCTTGGAGATTGAACGCTTGATTTTATCAAGGCGTGGTTTCTCCGAGTCGGTCACTGATACCTTGGTTCAGGCTCGAAAGCCTGTCACCAGGAAAATCTATCATAAGATATTGTGTAAATATCTTCATTTGTGTGAATCCAAGGGTTACTCGTGGAGTAAAGTCAGGATTCCTAGGATACTATCTTTTCTCCAAGATGGATTGGAAAAGGGATTATCGGCTAGTTCCTTAAAGGGACAGATTTCTGCTCTGTCCTTTTTCACAAGCGCCTGGCTGATGTTCCAGACGTTCAGGCGTTTTGTCAGGCTTTGGTTAGAATCAGGCCTGTGTTTAAACCTATTGCTCCGCCATGGAGTTTAAATTTGGTTCTTAAGGTTCTTCAAGGGGTTCCGTTTGAACCCTTACATTCCATAGATATCAAGCTGTTATCTTGGAAAGTTCTGTTTTTAGTAGCTATCTCTTCGGCTCAAAGAGTTTCAGAGTTATCTGCCTTGCAGTGTGATTCCCCTTATCTGATCTTCCATGCAGATAAGGTAGTTTTACGTACCAAACCTGGGTTTCTTCCTAAGGTAGTATCTAATAGGAATATCAATCAGGAAATTGCTGTTCCTTCACTGTGTCCTAATCCTCCTTCAAAGAAGGAACGTCTATTACACAATCTTGACGTGGTTCGTGCTTTAAAGTTTTATTTACAAGCTACTAACGATTTTTGTTAAAAATCTGCATTGTTTGTCGTCTACTCTGGACAGAGGAGAGGCCAAAAGGCTTCGGCATCTTCTCTTTCTTTTTGGCTGAGAAGCATAATCCGTTTAGCTTATGAGACTGCTGGCCAGCAGCCTCCTGAAAGAATTACAGCTCATTCCACTAGAGCGGTAGCTTCCACATGGGCTTTTAAAAATGAGGCCTCTGTTGAACAGATTTGTAAGGCGGCAACTTGGTCTTCGCTTCATACTTTTTCCAAATTTTCCAAATTTGATACTTTTGATCTCCGGGGGCTATTTTTGGGAGAAAGGTCTTACAGGCAGTGGTGCCTTCTGTTTAAGTACCTGCCTTGTCCCTCCCTTCATCCATGTCCTAAAGCTTTGGTATTGGTATCCCACAAGTAATGGATGAACCCGTGGCCTGGATACACCACAAGAGAGAAATTTATCAGGTAAGCATACATTTTTGTTTTTTTCTTCCCATGCGGGTCTCAGTACGGCTCGAGTTACGTCCACGGTGGGCGGGGCCTAGTTTTGCGCGCTCAGCCGCGCAGTAATCATCCGGATCGGCAGCTAGGTCCTGGGCTCCGGTGGGGCCTAAGTCAGTTTGTACACATAGGGGTACAGAGAGACTTGGGAGCGCTGCTCAAGGAGGATCAGTGTGATCTGGGGGCAGGTAGGCGCCGCAGCAGACATGTGAGGGTGACGGCGTAGCTTCAGGCGGACCTGCCGGGTGAGTGATGCAGACGCCGGTTACAGACTTCCGGTGCTGCAGATAGTTCACGCAAATGGAATCAAAGCACAAAAAAGAGCTGCTGGAGTTCCGGAAAGGTGCAGGCACAAGTAAGGGACCAAGCCGTCCCCTGGATAAACAATGTAAACAAAGAGGCAGCACTCCGTAGTATTGCAGGTAAAAAAGGATGTTTAATCCAAGACAATATTGAAATTACACACAAACACACAGGTAGGAGGTAAGAAGGGGGCGTGTCCTTACGCGTTTCGTGCCTCCAGGCACTTAGTCATAGGATGTTAGCCCGTTGTGCACTGCCTGACTAAATTCCAACCTGAACCAATCACATCTGTGAATCAAGGCTGGAGATAATCAGGTAAGTGCAAACAGGCCAGAACAATTAAAACATTGTATCTAAGGACTAAACAATTCCCTAGTATTCTATCTGCTTAGGAGAAAGAATAGCTGAGAATTTTAACAACAGTTTGAATCTTACAGATCTACTATGTATAATCCTAATGTTGATCATTATTCGATAAGAAAGTTAGAAAAATACAGAGCACTAGATGAAATAAATAAAAACTTTCTAGTTTAGATTGAAATACAAAACACTAGATGAAATGAATGAACTTTTTTAGTTTGGGTTTGAACACAAACACATGATAAAAATAAGTTTGCATATTCATATCTAATCTGTAAATAGACTAATGTCCCATTCCTTATTTAAGCAGGGCTGTGGCGAGGTGCAGGTGCCTGGAGTGTGATAAAAATTTGTATATAGCATAACTGAACAAACGGAGCAGTATTGTTAAGTTAATTTGGGCACATAAGGGCACTTTTTATTGCTGCAAACGTTTGTTTTACTGCTAGCAGAAAAATTGTTGCGCTTTTATTATTTAAAGGCGCAGTACACTTTTTAATTCAAATATTTGACTATATGATTTGACTTCAGAGTTGAATATATCAAGTAAAGAACGACTATTATTGCTATTGCTAGTCTGTTTAACATGTCTGAACTTCAGGAAAGTACTTGTTCTATGTGTTTAGATGCCAATGTGGAACCCTCTCTTACTTTTTGTCCCTCATGTACTGAAAGGGCCTTACAATGTAAAGAACAGATTTTCTTTAATGCAAGTATGTCTAAGGATGCTTCTCAGACTGATGAGAATCAGGGTATGCCGCTACTTTCTCCCCAAGCGTCACAACTTTTAACGCCCACCCATGCGACGTTGTGTTCTTCAACCGCGTCCACTTCATTTACTCTGCAGGATATGGCTGCAGTTATGTCATCTACCCTTACAGAGGTTTTATCTAAGTTGCCAGTGTTGCAGGGCAAATGCAGCAGGACAGAAGCCACTCTGATTCCTGCGACTTCTGATGCTTTGATGGCTGTTTCCGATGTACCCTCACAGGGATCTGAATTGGGGGTCAGGGAACTTCTGTCTGAGGGGGAGCTTTCCGACTTGGGAAGTGTGTTACCTCAGACGGACTCGGACGTCATGTCCTTCAGATTTAAGCTTGAACACCTCCGCCTGTTACTTCGGGAGGTTTTAGCGACCCTGGATGACTGTGACTCTATTGTGGTACCACCAGAGAAATTGTGTAAGATGGACAAGTACTTAGAGTTGCCTGCTTACTCTGATGTTTTTCCGGTTCCTAAGAGAATCTTGGAAATGGTTACGCGGGAATGGGAAAGACCGGGTATCCCGTTCTCACCTTCTCCTAATTTTAAGAAAATGTATCCCATAGCTGACACTGTTCGGGACTCTTGGCAAACGGTCCCTAAGGTGGAGGGAGCTATATCTACCCTGGCTAAGCGTACAACTATTCCTATTGAGGACAGTTGTGCTTTCAAAGATCCTATGGATAAAAAGTTGGAGGGTCTTCTGAAAAAGTTATTTATTAATCAGGGTTTCCTTTAACAACCGACGGCCTGTATTGCACCAGTTACAACTGCGGCAGCCTTCTGGTTTGACGCCTTAGAAGAGTCTCTTAAGACTGAGACTCCTTTAGAGGAAATTTTAGATAGAATTAAGGCTCTTAAGCTGGCTAATTCTTTTATTACGGATGCCGCCTTTCAGATTGCCAAATTGGCGGCTAAGAATGCTGGATTTGCCATTTTAGCTTGTAGAGCGTTATGGTTAAAATCTTGGTCTGCTGATGTGTCAAAGCTTTTGGCTATTCCTTTCAAAGGAAAGACCCTATTCGGGCCTGACTTGAAAGAAATCATTTCTGACATTACGGGAGGTAAGGGTCATCTCCTACCTCAGGATAAAGCAGCTAAACTGAGGGGTAAACAGAATAATTTTCGTTCCTTTCGGAATTTCAAAGGGGTCCCCTCTCCTTCTTCCGCTAAACAGGAAGGGAATTTTGCTCAAGCCAAGTCTGTCTGGAGACCCAACCAGGTCTGGAACAAGGGTAAACAACCCAAGAAGCCTGCTGCTGCTCCCAAGACTGCATGAAGGGGCGGCCCCCGATCCGGGACCAGATCTAGTAGGGGGCAGACTTACTTTCTTTACCCAGGCTTGGATAAGAGACGTTCAGGACCCCTGGACACTGGAGATCGTGTCCCAAGGGTATCAACTGGAATTCAAAAATTCTCTCCCAAGGGGGAGATTTCTTCTTTCACGATTGTAGACCAGATAAAAAGAGAGGCGTTCTTACGTTGTGTAGAAGACCTCTCTACTATGGGAGTAATTCGTCCCGTTCCAATACTGTAACAGGGGCAGGGGTTTTACTCAAATCTTTTTGTGGTCCCCAAAAAAGAGGGCACGTTTCAACCTATTTTAGATCTAAAAAGTCTAAACAAGTTTCTCAGAGTCCCATCCTTCAAGATAAAGACTATTCAAACAATTCTACCATTGATCCAGGAGGGTCAATATATGACTACCGTGGACTTTGAAGGATGCATACCTTCATATTCCTATCCACAAGGATCATCACCAGTTCCTAAGGTTTGCCTTCCTGGACAAACATTTTCAGTTCGTGGCTCTTCCCTTCGGGTTGGCCACAGCACCCAGGATGTTCACGAAGGTTCTAGGGTCTCTTCTGGCGGTTCTCAGGCCACGGGGCATTGCAGTGGCGCCTTATCTGGACGATATTCTGATTCAGGCGTCGTCTTACCATCTGACAAAATCTCATACAGACATGGTTCTGTCCTTTCTAAGTACTCACGGGTGGAAGGTGAATCTAGAAAAGAGTTCACTAATTCCACAGACAAGGGTTCCCTTCTTGGGAACTCTTATAGATTCTATATCCATGAAAATTTTCTTGACAGAGGTCAAAGTTAAAGATCCTGAATACATGCCAAGCCCTTCAGTCCAATCCTCGACCATCAGTGGCTCAGTGCATGGAGGTGATTGGATTGATGGTGGCGGCAATGGACATCATTCCGTTGGCTCGCTTTCATCTCAGACCACTACAACTGTGAATGCTCGGGTAGTGGGATGGAGATTATGCAAATTTGTCTCCTCAGATACATCTGGATCAGGAGACAAGAGACTCTCTTCTTTGGTGGTTGTCGCCGGATCATCTGTCCCAAGGGATGTGCTTCCGCAGACCCTCTTGGGTGATAGTGACAACGGACGCCAGTCTACTAGGCTGGGGTGCGGTCTGGAATTCCCTGAAGGCTCAGGGGGTGTGGACTCGGTCGGAGTCTCTACTTCCAATCAATATTTTGGAATTGAGAGCATTATTCAATGCGCTTCAGGCTTGGCCTCAGTTGGCTTCGGCCAAATTCATCCGATTTCAGTCGGACAACATCACAACTGTGGCTTACATCAATCATCAGGGAGGAAGAGGAGTTCCTTGGCGATGACGGAAGTATCCAAGATAATTCGGTGGGCGGAAGCTCACTCTTGTTATCTGTCAGCAATATATATCCCATGAGTGGACAACTGGGAAGCAGACTTTTTAAGCAGACAGACGTTTCATCCGGGGGAGTGGGAACTCCATCCAGAGGTCTTTGCCACCCTGATTCTCAGATGGGGCAGACCGGAATTGGATCTGATGGCGTCTCATCAGAATGCCAAGCTTCCAAGATACGGATCCAGGTCCAGGGATCCTCAGGCCGAACTGATAGATGCCTTGGTCGTTCAACCTAGCTTATGTGTTTCCACTGTTTGCTCTTCTTCCCCGGGTGATTCCTTCTAAGAAGGAGCGTCTGTTGCATAACTTGGACGTGGTCCGTGCCCTGAAGTTTTACTTGCAGGCGACTAAAGACTTTCGTCAATCATCTTCATTATTTGTTTTTTCTGGATAGCGTAGGGGCCAGAAAGCTACGGCTACCTCTCTTTCGTTTTGGCTGAAGAGTATCATCTGTCTGGCATATGAGACTGCTGGACAGCAGCCTCCTGAAAGAATTACGGCTCATTCCACTAGGGCTGTGGCTTCTTCATGGGCATTTAAAAATGATGCTTCTGTTGAACAAATTTGCAAGGCTGCAACTTGGTCGTCTCTTCACACTTTTTCCAAATTTTACAAATTTTATACTTTTGCTTCATCTGAGGCTGGTTTTGGGAGAAAGGTTCTTCAAGCAGTGGTGCCTTCTGTTTAGGTTCCTGTCTTGTCCCTCCCTTTCATCCGTGTCCTATAGCTTTGGTATTGTATCCCATAAGTAAGGATGAAATCCGTGGACTCGTCATATCTTGTAAAAGAAAAGGAAATTTATGTTTACCTGATTTTATTTTTTTTACGATATGACGAGTCCACGGCCCACCCTGTTATTTCTAAGACAGGTATTTACTTATTTTTGTCAAACTTCAGTCACCTCTGCACCTTTGGCTTTTCCTTTCTCTTCCTAACTTCGGTCGAATGACTGGAGTGGGAGGGAAGGGAGGAGCTATATATACAGCTCTGCTGTGGTGCTCTTTGCCACTTCCTGCTGACCAGGAGGCGTAATCCCATAAGTAAGGATGAAATCCGTGGACTCGTCATATCGTAAAATAAATAAATTTATCAGGTAAACATACATTTCCTTTTTTACATTTGTTCTTTTAGATATCAGTCATATTGTTGGTTTTAGTAAAACACTGATGTATAGAATAAGTAATAAGATTTATTTTTTTTCATTTTTTTTTTTTTTATTATAAATATTTTTAAACAAGAAAACAAAGTTCAATAACATAATGAACCCCACACTATAGGGTATTTGAAGTCTCCATTTGAACCAATGAATAACGCTATTTTTCGGCCTAATTTGTTCATTATTATGGCCCTTACAAAAAAAGGGGGGGGTAGATATCAAGTTCCTATATCATCTTATGCATTTTATTGGTGAAATTTGATGTATGGTCATTTTTCTATTCTTGGATTATATAAAATGTCTATTTTAAGTATAAATAACATTTCTCCTGTTAAGTGTAGTCAGTCCACGGGTCATCCATTACTTATGGGATTATAACTCCTCCCTAACAGGAAGTGCAAGAGGATCACCCAAGCAGAGCTGCTATATAGCTCCTCCCCTCTACGTCATACCCAGTCATTCTCTTGCACCTAACTAATAGATAGGATGTGTGAGAGGACTGTGGTTATTAAACTTAGTTTTTATTTCTTCAATCAAAAGTTTGTTGTTTTAAACGGCACTGGAGTGTGTTGTTTTTTCTCAGGCAGTATTAGAAGAAGAATCTACCTGAGTTTGTGTATGATCTTAGCGGACGTAACTAAGATCCATTTGCTGTTCTCGGCCATTCTGAGGAGCGAGGTAACTTCAGAACAGGGGACAGCGGGCAGGGTTCACCTGCAAAGAGGTATGTTGCAGTATATTATTTTCTAAGGAATGGAATTGACTGAGAAAATACTGCTAATACCGATATAATGTGAGTACAGCCTTAAATGCAGTAGTAGCAACTGGTATCAGGCTGATATGTATGTATGTTGGCACTAAAGTATTTCTGGGGAATGGCACTTCACTAAGAAAATACTGTATACATATAACTTATAGCCTTTCTGCAGTGATAGCGACTAGCAACAGGCTTTTAATATCATTTCATATATTTATATTTAAAACGTTTACTGGCAGGTTAATCGTTTTTCTCTCTGAGGTACTTGGTGAAAAATTTTATGGGCATTATTTTCCACTTGGCTGTCGTTTGTTTTGAATAAAATCAGTTTACTGAGCTTCCCCACTGTTGTATTATGAGTGGGAGGGGCTTATTTTGGCGCTTTTACTACGCATTAGAAATTCAGTCACAAGTCTTCCTTATTCTCCCTGCATGATCCAGGACGTCTCTGCAGAGCTCAGGGGTCTCCAAAACTAGTTTGAGGGAGGTAATCACTCACAGCAGACCTGTGAGACTGTGCTTTGACTGTGATAAAAACGTATATATTTTTATTGTTATCCGTTTTTTTGGTATTAAGGGGTTAATAATCCATTTGCTAATGGGTGCAATCCTTTGCTAAATTAATGCATTTCATGTGAAAAATTGATTGATATAACTTATCCGGTTCATTGTTATCTCAACTGTGACAGTTTTTGTGTGCTTCTTAAAGGCACAGTGACGTTTTTTATATTGCTTGTAAATTCATTTGAAAAGTATTTTCCAAGCTTGCTAGTCTAATTGCTAGTTTGTTTAAACATGTCTGACACAGAGGAATCTCTTTGTGCAATATGTTCAAAGGCCAATGTGGAGCCCAATAGAAATTTATGTACTAATTGCATTGATGCTACTTTAAATAAAAGCCAATCTGTACATGTTAAGAAAAATTCACCAGACAACGAGGGGGAAGTTATGCCGACTAACTTGCCTCACGTGTCAGTACCTGCATCTCCCGCTCAGGAGGTGCGTGATATTGTAACGCCAAGTACATCAGGGCGGCCATTACAAATCACTTTGCAAGACATGGCTAATGTTATGACTGAAGTTTTATCTAAATTGCCAGAACTTAGGGGTAAACGAGACCACTCTAGGGTGAGAACAGAGTGCGCTGATACTAGGGCCATGTCTGATACTGCGTCACAATTTGCAGAACATGAAGACGGAGAGCTTCATTCTGTGGGTGACGGATCTGATCCAAATAAACTGGATTCAGACATATCAAATTTTAAATTTAAGCTTTAGAACCTCCGTGTGTTACTGGGGGAGGTGTTAGCGGCTCTGAATGATTGTAACACGGTTGCAATCCCAGAGAAAATATGTAGGTTGGATAAATATTTTGCGGTACCAACGTGTACTGACGTTTTTCCTATACCTAAAAGACTTACAGAAATTAACAAGGAGTGGGACAGACCCGGTGTGCCTTTCTCACCCCCTCCTATATTTAGAAAAATGTTTCCAATAGACGCCACCACACGGGACTTATGGCAGACGGTCCCTAAGGTGGAGGGAGCAGTTTCTACTTTAGCTAAGCGTACCACTATCCCGGTGGAGGATAGCTGTGCCTTTTCAGATCCAATGGATAAAAAGTTAGAGGGTTACCTTAAGAAAATGTTTGTTCAACAAGGTTTTATATTGCAACCCCTTGCATGCATTGCGCCTGTCACGGCTGCGGCGGCATTCTGGTTTGAGTCTCTGGAAGAGACCATTAGTTCAGCTACGCTGGATGAGATTACTGACAAGCTTAGAGTCCTTAAGCTAGCTAATTCATTTATTTCGGATGCCGTAGTACATTTAACTAAACTTACGGCTAAGAACTCCGGATTCGCCATTCAGGCGCGCAGAGCGCTGTGGCTTAAATCATGGTCAGCTGATGTGACTTCTAAATCTAAATTGCTTAACATACCTTTCAAGGGGCTGACACTATTCGGGCCCGGTTTGAAAGAGATTATCGCTGACATTACTGGAGGTAAGGGCCATGCCCTGCCTCAAGACAGAGCCAAACCAAGGGCTAGACAGTCTAATTTTCGCGCCTTTCGTAACTTCAAGGCAGGAGCAGCATCAACTTCCTCCGCTCCAAAACAGGAAGGAACCGTTGCTCGCTACAGACAGGGCTGGAAGCCTAACCAGACCTGGAACAAGGGCAAGCAGGCCAGAAAACCTGCTGCTGCCCCTAAGACAGCATGAAGTGAGGGCCCCCTATCCGAAAGCGGATCTAGTGGGGGGCAGACTTTCTCTCTTCGCCCAGGCTTGGGCAAGAGATGTCCAGGATCCCTGGGCGTTAGAGATCATATCTCAGGGATATCTTCTGGACTTCAAAGCTTCTCCCCCAAAAGGGAGATTTCATCTTTCAAGGTTGTCAACAAACCAGATAAAGAAAGAGGCGTTTCTACGCTGTGTACAAGATCTTTTACTAATGGGAGTGATCCATCCGGTTCTGCGGTCGGAACACGGACAAGGGTTTTACTCAAATCTGTTCGTGGTTCCCAAGAAAGAGGGAACCTTCAGACCAATCTTGGATTTAAAGATCCTAAACAAATTCCTAAGAGTTCCATCGTTCAAAATGGAAACTATTCGGACAATATTACCCATGATCCAAAAGGGTCAGTACATGACCACAGTGGATTTAAAGGATGCCTACCTTCACATACCAATTCACAAAGATCATTACCGGTATCTAAGGTTTGCCTTCCTGGACAGGCATTACCAGTTTGTAGCTCTTCCCTTCGGGTTAGCTACTGCTCCAAGAATCTTCACAAAGGTTCTGGGTTCTCTTCTGGCGGTACTAAGACCGCGAGGAATATCGGTAGCTCCGTACCTAGACGACATTCTGATACAAGCGTCAAGTTTCCAAACTGCCAAGTCTCATACAGAGTTAGTACTGGCATTTCTAAGGTCACATGGGTGGAAGGTGAACGTAGAAAAGAGTTCTCTTTTGCCACTCACAAGAGTTCCCTTTTTAGGGACTCTTATAGATTCTGTAGAAATGAAGATTTACCTGACAGAGGACAGGTTAACAAAACTCCTAAATGCTTGCCGTGTCCTTCATTCCATTCCACACCCGTCAGTAGCTCAATGCATGGAGGTAATCGGCTTAATGGTAGCGGCAATGGACATAGTACCCTTTGCACGCCTGCATCTCAGACCACTGCAATTGTGCATGCTAGGTCAGTGGAATGGGGATTACTCAGATTTGTCCCCTATGCTGAATCTGGATCAAGAGACCAGAAATTCTCTTCTATGGTGGCTCTCTCTGCCACATCTGTCCAAGGGGATGCCCTTCAGCAGGCCAGATTGGACGATTGTAACAACAGACGCCAGCCTGCTAGGTTGGGGCGCTGTCTGGAATTCCCTGAAGACTCAGGGATCATGGACTCAGGAGGAGAGTCTCCTTCCCATAAACATTCTGGAATTAAGAGCAGTTTTCAATGCCCTTCTAGCTTGGCCTCAGTTAGCAACTCTGAGGTTCATCAGGTTTCAGTCGGACAACATCACGACTGTGGCTTAAATCAACCATCAGGGAGGGACAAGGAGTTCCCTAGCGATGATGGAAGTCTCAAAGATAATTCACTGGGAGGAGTCTCACTCTTGCCACCTATCAGCGATCCACATCCCAGGCGTGGAGAACTGGGAGGCGGATTTTCTAAGTCGCCAGACTTTTCATCCGGGGGAGTGGGAACTTCATCCGGAGGTCTTTGCCCAAATACTTCGGCGTTGGGGCAAACCAGATCTGGATCTCATGGCGTCTCGCCAGAACGCCAAGCTTCCTTGTTACAGGTCCAGGGACCCGGGAGCGGTTCTGATAGATGCTCTGACAGCACCTTGGGCCTTCAACATGGCTTATGTGTTTCCACCCTTCCCGATGCTTCCTCGATTGATTGCCAGGATCAAACAGGAGAGAGCATCGGTGATTCTAATAGCGCCTGCGTGGCCACGCAGGACATGGTATGCAGATCTAGTGGACATGTCATCCTGTCCACCTTGGTCTCTGCCTCTGAGACAGGACCTTCTGATTCAGGGTCCTTTCAAACATCAAAATCTGATTTCTCTGAAGCTGACTGCATGGAGATTGAACGCTTGATTTTATCAAAGCGTGGATTTTCGGAGTCAGTAATTGATACCTTAATACAGGCTAGGAAACCTGTTACCAGAAAGATTTACCATAAAATATGACGTAAATACTTACATTGGTGCGAATCCAAGAGTTACTCATGGAGTAAGGTTCGGATTCCTAGGATATTGTCTTTTCTACAAGAAGGTTTAGAAAAGGGTTTATCTGCTAGTTCTTTAAAGGGACAGATCTCAGCTCTGTCCATCCTTTTACACAAACGTCTGTCAGAAGTTCCAGACGTTCAGGCTTTTTGTCAGGCTTTGGCCAGGATTAAGCCTGTGTTTAAAACTGTTGCTCCGCCATGGAGCTTAAACTTAGTTCTTAACGTCTTACAGGGTGTTCCGTTTGAACCCCTTCATTCCATTGATATCAAGCTGTTATCTTGGAAAGTTCTGTTTTTAATGGCTATTTCCTCGGCTCGAAGAGTCTCTGAGTTATCGGCCTTACATTGTGATTCCCCTTATCTGATTTTCCATTCAGACAAGGTAGTTCTGCGTACTAAACCTGGGTTCTTACCTAAGGTAGTCACTAACAGGAATATCAATCAAGAGATTGTTGTTCCATCATTGTGCCCTAACCCTTCCTCAAAAAAGGAACGACTTCTGCACAATCTGGACGTTGTCCGTGCCCTGAAATTTTATTTGCAGGCAACTAAAGATTTTCGTCAAACTTCTTCCCTGTTTGTCGTGTATTCTGGACAGAGGAGAGGTCAAAAGGCTTCGGCTACCTCTCTCTCCTTCTGGCTTCGTAGCATAATACGTTTAGCCTATGAGACTGCTGGACAGCAGCCTCCTGAAAGAATTACAGCTCTTTCTACCAGAGCTGTGGCTTCCACTTGGGCCTTTAAGAATGAGGCCTCTGTTGAACAGATTTGCAAGGCTGCAACTTGGTCTTCACTTCACACTTTTTCCAAATTTTACAAATTTGACACTTTTGCTTCTTCGGAGGCTGTTTTTGGGAGAAAGGTTCTTCAGGCAGTGGTTCCTTCCGTGTAATGAGCCTGCCTGTCCCTCCCGTCATCCGTGTACTTTTAGCTTTGGTATTGGTATCCCATAAGTAATGGATGACCCGTGGACTGACTACACTACAGGAGAAAGGAATTTATCAGGTAAGCATACATTTTTGTTTTTCTGCTCTTGTTTTCATAGACCCTTATTAAGCGGAGATCATGCAGATCTGATAGATAAAATGACTTGTGTATATTCTTATCATATATTTATTTTGCATCTATCTGTTGTTGCACTTGTAGTGGCTCTGAAGCCTTGTTGTACCATCTGAGTGAATTGAAAGGAATGGCGTTATGGAAACAGAAATATGAGCCTCTTGGACTTAACGCTAAAGCAATTGAAGGTATTTAGAAACTGATCTGAATAGAGAGTCAAGCAAATATATTATATAGTGGGCTGGAGATGTTCTGTATGAGAAATAAATTTGGCTTTTGTCTATTTTTAACGTTGAGTAGACAAGTAACTTTTCTCCCCAGTGTTACTGCCTACTTCTTTTGGCTTTCCACTTGTGTATGTTACTCCAGTGTTACCTACCTCTTGTTCTGAAAAACACCTTACTACTGTCTAGATTCAAATGATTTTCCTACCTGTGCCCATGGCCAAGTGAGTAAGTCACTGCCACTGATCAGTGCAATGTGGGGAATGCTTAAAATCTGAGTTGCTGGGAACTTGACTGATCTAAATTCAATAAGCACTTTTTAATTACTAGGCTACCACAAGTTCTTATTTAACCAATGGCACAGGTGGGCTTAATAAGAGTGGAGCCTGAGAGGATACTACCCAATAGATTAAGTTCATTCTCAGTGGGTCATCTAACCCACTGTCAGTATAATCTGCTTGTCCAAGCTAGCAGCTCACAGATGCAGCTACCTCAGGAATGGGGTCTAACTTTCTCCCTTTTTACATTCCCATTCTCCTGTGAGGTTCTCAAGAGAGCTTCATTATTTTCTACAGGAGGCTCAGCTCTTGCCATAACTTCCAGGACCCCTTTTGTAGAGTCAGTGATGACTTAAATTTATACCAGGTAATTTTAGAGAATTTTAGAGAATCGGGCTCTAAGTCTGAAGTGAATGAAATGTGCATTTCATTGTAAGCTAGTTTTAGGTTCCGTTGTTAAACTAAGAGTGTTCTCTGTTTTTTATTGATAAGGGGAGAGATATAAGAGGCTAACTCTTTTGTCTCTCCCCTTATCAATGAACAATATAGAGAACGCTCTTAGTTTTACTACAGAACCTACAACTTAAATGTCCCCTTTCTTGCATCCTGTAAGTGATCTGTGTTGTACCTCACTGTACTTATTACACCTGGGTCTATTACTCTCTCTGTTTGAGAGGGGAAATACAGCATCTGTACTTGGTTGGCTTTGTAATGTAATATTTGTAAGACATAAAATAAGAAAACAAACCGGCTTAAAGACAAATGTCCTCTCTAGATGTCTTCAGTACTTTTATATTGTTACAAGGTCACATATCAGTAGGCTATGAGATCTATTATATATTTTTTTTTCTTTTTTGCTCATAATGTGATTTAGACTTAAAGGCTTATGAAACCCCAAAAAGTTATTTTGTGATTCAGACAGAGCATACAATTTTTTTTTAAAGTTTCCAATTTACTTCTGTTATCAAATTTGCTTTGTTCTCATGGTATTCTTTATTGAAGAGATACCTAGGTATGTGTTAAGCACTTACATGCCTTCTAGTGTTTTTGCAAGTGGATAACATTTTTTGCAGAACTGCTGCCATATAGTGCTCCATACACGTGCACACGCCTGAGTTTACACCCTGCATTTAAACAAGGGATACAAAGACAATGAGATAAAATTGCATGCTCCATCTGAAACATGTTGGGTTTCATGTTCCTTTATTTTAAGACAAATGTTATCCTCATCATGTGAATGCCCAGTTCTCAAAAACCTGCATTTTTCTCTTTGCCAGATGCTATAACTGCTGTCGGTTCCTTTATCCTGAAAGCTAATGAGCTCCTCCAGTAAGTCTGTGTGCTATTCTCCTCTACCATTAGAGGGCTTTGTATCCTATTGATATGTCAGCAAAATACATTTCCATAAAAGGACATTGCAATCAAAATGAAAGTTTCATGATTCAGATAAGTTGGATTTTTTTTTATAAATGGTACATTTTTTCTATTAGCAAAAGGAGCTAACCAGCTTTAAAAAAGAATATTAAAAGATAATTTGAATAAACCAGTAGATTGCACCAGGGTTAGCTCAACAGTGCTGTGGTTTGTCATTCTGTTTCCAGCTTCAATAGCAATATTTGTTAGATAGAATTTAAAGGGAAGCTTTTTGTTATGACTGTCAACACTTGTCACCGTTGCAAAAGAAACTAGTTCTATAACTTTCAATGAAAAATAGATCTGTGTTTTAAAATGGTACAGTTTATTAAAGTTTTTTTTTTGATTTTCTGAAATGGTAAAAACCTTTTTACACACACACACACACACACACACACACACACACACACACACACACACACACACACACACACACACACACACACATATACATACATATACACATACACACACACACATATATATATATATATATATATATATATATATATATATATATATATATATATATATATAAACACTCTCTGGTCTTTTAGTGAATATTTAATAAATCATGCTTCATTTATTAAATATTCACTAAAAGACCAGAGAGTGCTTTCCTTCATTTATATACATATCTGCTAGCACCCTGGCATTTAAAACTTTGGAAGTGAGAGTGCTCTCTTTGAATCAATATATAAATATATATATATATGTTTAAAATCATATGTTCTGTCTGAATCGTGAGAGTTTCATTTTGACTCCCTTTATTTTTTTTAATGACTGAAAAACAGGCTGATTTGTTATACATAAGGATTTTGTTAGAAGCAAAGTATTAAATATTTTTGCTTGTCCTTTTAGGGTTATAGATAGTAGCATGAAAAACTTCAAGGCATTCTTTCGATGGCTGTATGTTGGTAAGTTTTTCCATTTACTTTTATTAGAATATGTTTAAAAAAAAAAAAAGTGTTTACCAAAAATAAAAAACTTTCGGCCAGATTACGAGTTTTGCGTTAGAGGCTATGCGGTGCTAACAAGCAGTTTTCTCTCACCGCTCACTTACCTACAGCGCTGGTATTACTGGTTTTTACAAACCCGGCGTTAAAAGACAAGAAGTGAGCGTAGAGCAAAATTGTGCTCCTTACCGCACTCCAATACCAGCGTTGCTTAAGTCAGCGGTGAACTGGTCGTACGTGCTTGTGCACAATTTCCCCATAGGAATCAACTGGGAGAGCCGGCTGAGAAAAAGTCTAACGCCTGCAAAAAAGCAGCGTAAAACTCGGTAACGCAGCCCCATTGATTCCTATGGGGAACCACATTTTATGTTTACACCTAACACCCTAACATGAACCCTGAGTTTAAACATCTTACACCTATTAACCCCTAATCTGCCGCCCCCGACATCGCCGACACCTACATTATACTTATTAACCCCTAATCTGCCGCTCCGGACACCGCCGCCACCTACATTATATGTATTAACCCCTAATCTGCTGCCCCCAACATTGCTGACACCTACATTATATTTATTAACCCCTAATCTGCTGCCCCCAACGTCGCCGCAACCTACCCACACTTATTAACCCCTAATCTGCCCCCCCAACGTCGCCGCCACTATAATAAACATTAACCCCTAAACCGCTGCGCTCCCGCCTCGCAAACATTAGTTAAATATTATTAACCCCTAATCTGCCGTCCCTAACATCGCCGCCACCTACCTACATTTATTAACCCCTAATCTGCCACCCCCAACGTCGCAGCCACTATACTAAATGTAATAACCCCTAAACCTAAGTCTAACCCTAACACCCCCTAACTAAAATATAATTAAAATAAATCTAAATAAATATTAATATTAGTACCTAAATAATTCCTATTTAAAACTAAATACTTACCTGTAAAATAAACCCTAAGATAGCTACAATATAACTAATAGTTACAATGTAGGTATCGTAGGGTTTTTTTTTTATTTTACAGGCAAGTTTGTATTTATTTTAACTAGGTAGAATAGTTATAATAACTATTTAATAACTACCTAGCTAAAATAAAATACAAAAGTACCTGTAAAGTAAAACCTAACCTAAGTTACACTAATACCTAACCTAACCCTACAATTAAATAAATTAAATTAAAAACAATTAAATAAATTAAATTGGCTAAAGTACAACCCCCCCCCCACTAAATTACAGAAAATAATAAACAAATTGCAAGATATTTAAACTAATTATACCTAATCTAATAGCCCTATCAAAATAAAAAAAGAACCCCCCAAAATAAAAAAATAAAAACCCTAGCCTAAACTAAACTATCAATAGCCCTTAAAAAGGGCCTTTTGCGGGGCATTGCCCCAAAGTAATCAGCTCTTTTACCTGTAAAAAAAATACAAACAACCCCCCAACAGTAAAACCCACCACCCACACAACCAACCCCCAAAATAAAATACTAACTAAAAAAACCTAAGCTCCCCATTGCCCTGAAAAGGGCATTTGGCTGGGCATTGCCCTTAAAAGGGCAGTTAGCTCTATTGCAGGCCCAAAACCTAACCTAAAAATAAAACCCACCCAATACACCCTTAAAAAAAACCTAACACTAACCCCCTGAAGATCGACTTCAAAAGCCTTCATCCAAGCCGGACCGAAGTCCTCAACGAAGCCGGGAAAAGTCTTTATCCAAGCCGGACGAAGTGGTCCTCCAGACGGGCAGAAATCTTCATCCAGAAGGCATCTTCTATCTTCATCCATCCGACCTTTAAGTGACGTCATCCAAGATGGCGTCCCTTAGATTCCGATTGGCTGATAGAATTCTATCAGCCAATCGGAATTAAGGTAGAAAAAATCCTATTGGCTGATGCAATCAGCCAATAGGATTGAAGTTCAATCCTATTGGCTGATTGGAACAGCCATTAGAATGCGAGCTCAATCGATTTTTTTTTTCTACATTAATTCTATCAGCCAATCGGAATCTAAGGGACGCCATCTTGGATGACGTCACTTAAAGGTACCTTCATTCAGTAAGAAGACTCCAGATGAAGAGGATGCTCCGTGTCGGATGTCTTGAAGATGGAGCCGCGTCGGATGGATGAAGATAGAAGATGCCGTCTGGATGAAGACTTCTGCCTGTTTGGAGGACCACTTCGCCCGGCTTGGATGAAGACTTCTCCCGGCTTCGTTGAGGACTTCGGCCCGACTTGGATGAAGACTTCTGCCGCTTCCTTGAGGATGGATATCAGGTCTTCAGAACTGTAAGTCGATCTTCAGGGGGTTAGTGTTAGTTTTTTTTAAGGGTGTATTGGGTGGGTTTTATTTTTGGGTTAGGGTTTGGGCCTGCAATAGAGGTAACTGCCCTTTTAAAGGCAATGCCCATCCAAATGCCCTTTTCAGGGCAATGGGGAGCTTAGTTTTTTTGAGTTAGTATTTTATTTGGGGGGTTGGTTGTGTGGGTGGTTTTTACAGGTAAAAGAGCTGATTACTTTGGGACATTGTCCCGCAAAAGGCACTTTTTAAGGGCTATTGATAGTTTAGGCTAGGGTTTTTTTATTTGTGGGAGTGGGGGGCTTTTTTTATTTTGATAGGGCTATTAGATTATGTGTAATTAGTTTAAAGATCTGTAATTTTGTTTTTTATTTTCTGTAATTTTTTTTTTTTTTGTGTGTGATTTAGCTAATTTAATTTATTTAATTGTATTTAATTTAGTTAATTTATTTAATTGTAGTGTGGTGTTAGTGTAACTTAGGTTAGGTTTTATTTTCCAGGTCAATTAGTATTTATTTTAGCTAGGTAGTTATTAAATAGTTAATTACTATTTAATAACTATTGTACCTAGTTAAAATAAATACAAACTTGCCTGTAAAATAAAAATAAACCCTAAGCTAGATACAATGTAACTATTAGTTATATTGTAGCTAGTTTAGGGTTTATTTTATTTTTAAGTATTTAGTTTTAAATAGGAATAATTTAGTTAATTATAGTAGGTTTTATTTAGATTTATTTAAATTATATTTAAGTTAGGGGGTGTTAGGGTTAGGGTTAAACTTAGATTTAGGGGTTAATACATTTAATATAGTGGCGGCGATGTTGGGGACGGCAGATTAGGGGTTAATAAATGTAGGTAGGTGGTGGCGATGTTAGGGATAGCAGATTAGGGGTTAATAAATATAATGTAGGTTGCGGCGATGTTAGGGGCGGCAGATTAGGGGTTAATAAGTATAATGTAGGTGGCGGCGATGTTAGGGACGGCAGATTAGAAGTTAATAATATTTAACTAGTGTTTGTGAGGCGGGAGTGCGGCGGTTTAGGGGTTAATATGTTTATTATAGTGGCGGCGATGTCCGGAGCGGCAGATTAGGGGTTAAAAAAAAAAATTGTATTTGCGATGCGGGAGGGCTTTGGTTTAGGGGTTAATAGGTAGTTTATGGGTGTTAGTGTACTTTTTAGCACTTTAGTTATGAGTTTTATGTTACGACGTTGTACCTTAAAACTCTTAACTACTGACTTTAGAATGCGTTAGGGATCTTGGAGGTAGAGGGAGTACCGCTCACTTTTTGGCCTCCCAGGACAGACTCGTAATACCGGTGCTATAGAAGTCCCATAGAAAAAAGACTTTACGAAGTTTACGTAAGTCGTTTTGCGTTAAGGCCAAAGAAGTGTGCGGTGCTCCTAAACCTGCAAGACTCGTAATAGCAGCGGGCGTAAAAAAGCAGCATTTTTTTACCTTAACGCACAACTCGTAATTTAGGCGTTAAATTGTCTTTAAGAAATATGTACTTTTTTTTTTTTTTAAACTAGTTAGAGATAAGAGTTTTGTTCCATTGAAAGTAATCCAAGAATACGGCATACAAGTCACTTTGAGATTACACGTAATCTACCCTCAGCGTGCTTGATTTGTTTTGTGCCACAATATAGCAGGTCCTATTAAATATTTCCACTTTGTATAAGCTTCTGTAAATCTAAATGAGGCCTCATAAAACACAGCAGTATATGTAGCTACTACTTTTACATAATTTTCTTTAAGACACGATGGGTCCATGGATCATCTTAATTACTAATGGGATATTCACCTCCTGGTCAGCGGGAGGCGGCAAAGAGCACCACAGCTAAGCTGTTAAATAGCTCCTCCCTTCCCTCCCCCCCAGTCATTCTCTTTGCCTACGTTAGTGATAGGAAGTGGTAAAGTGAGATATTAGATTCTTTAATCAAGAGTTTATTATTTTTAAAGTAGTGCAAGATTGTGCTGCTTTGTCCTAGGATGTAGCCGTAGGCCATATCAGTCTCTTCAGTAGAGCATTGGTGGCTTTAGAGCAATGGGAACTTGTGGGACATAATTCTCACTGCACCTCCCATACGTTTATGCTGCCCTGTTTGTGAAAGTCTGAGGGAGAAAATACTCAGTACTTTTTATTTCCACAGGCCAATGTGAGGGACAGGACCTCGCAAGCCGGGTGTGCTGCCTTACTGCTGGGCAGATTTCTGAGGTAAGTGCTAATTTTTATTTTCCGGGGTTGTACACAGAAAGATTTGCACTTTACATATTTTCACGGACACTAAATGACATTATCCCTAGAGAGTGAGGATATGTTATTGGGCAGTGAATGCAGGCACTGGAGGATGTGGAGAAGTAGCTCTATTTTTATGTTTGGCCTGTTTAAACATCATGTTAAGGTGTTACACAGCCATATTTGCAACTCACAATGGCTTATTTTACTTTGCAGCCGTCTGGGAGGTTAGCCTGTCTAAACATGATATGCATGTTAAGGTGTTAGGCAGTGCAATTACTACTCCCGTTGGTTTTCTTTTACTAAACTACTAGCCGACCGGGAGGTTTTTTTATTTATCGCCCTATTGTGCTTTAGTTCTCCCGACGGCTCCATCTTTACAATTTGGCTGTCCAGGAGATTTAGCTTGATACACCCACGATGGGAGGAGCTAAGCTGCGCAACATTGTTTCGCGCCTTTTTTTTCTTCAATACCGGCGAATCGGAGAGCGATGGGGGTCTCCTCTGCTGAGTTATAATACGCGGCTTAGAGACTTCACTTGCCATACTAAGAGAGTATTTGAAGTAGTCCGAATGCCTACTAGTGTTAGTCCTCTATCCAGTGACAGGCAGAGTCGTTTAAGTTTTCTGCCTGATACGTTAAGGAAGCATTCTTGGTAAAAAGAAAGCAGTGTCGTTTAACCTTTAAAGACAGAGATTTGTGAATTAAGATGGCCCAAGAAACCCTACACCATATTAATTAGTATTTAAAATGTTATTTGAGTTAAAAAGACAGTAACTCTTGTTTTGGAATTCAATTTTGTTTTAGTCAAAATGTGAATAAAGATGTTACATACATGTTAGGCTTTCATGCTTTTGCGAATTGACATAAACTTTTCTATCTCATGTATGAGTGAAGTTTACAGAGATAAACATTTCCTCAGAGCCAACATTGTTTCGTATGCGGCAGAACGCATTCTGACAATGTCCAATATGTTACGCAGCTTTCTCCTCAGGTGTCCTAAAAACTTAGCGTCCATTCTACCAGTGCCCTGCGATTCCTCAAAGACTCCTCCTGGAGTTATCTTGCAAGACATCGCTTCCCGCTTATGCTAGTCGGTCTCGGGTGCGTTGTCGTTTTTTTCCCATGCTGCAGGGAAAGCGCAAGAGGAAAATTAAGCATTCAGCGAGTGAGGTCTCTGTCACAGTTGTTGCTATCTGAGGTCCCCTCCCAGATGCCTGAGGGAGGGGATACTTCAGAGCTTCTGAGGGTAAAATCTCAGTTTCTGATGGTATGATTCCTCCTGCTGATACTGAAGTAGTATCTTCAGGTTTAAGCTAGTTCACCTCCGGCTATTACTTTAAGGAGGTTTTAGCTACTCTGGAATGACATCATGGTCGTTGTTAATTTTAGGTTTTATTCATGCTAAGGAATGCGAGAGAACGGAAATCATTCCTATATTGAAGGAGAGGGTCCCTTAGTAGACTTCTCATGGAATCTTCGCAGATACACCCCGTGGACGGGACAATTTCCAAGCTAGCCAGGAGATCTTCTATTCCCATAGAGGATAGTTGTTTCTTTTTCAGGATCCCATGGACAAGTAGTGGGGTTGCTCGAGATAGCATCCTAGGTTTGATATTGCTACCTTTGGCGGCAGCATACTAGGTCATAGGTTGTCTGGTTATATTTGGACAGACACTGTCTTCAATGAAATCTAGAATAGGATAACGTCCTTAAGTGGTCAATTCCTTTCTTACAGTTACTTCCTGTCAGGCATTATGCTGGGAACTAAATATTCTGGATTACCATATTGGCTCGCAGAACTTTATGGTTAAGATCTGGATCTGAGGACATTAAGTCTTAATCTGGGTAGGAGGTCTCTTCTACCTGGGAATGATAGTTCCTGTTCCGATTTAGGAACAGGGTCTGAGATTTATTCCAATCTGGTTGGGGTTCCCAAACAAAGAGGCAACCTTCAGATCAATTTTAGATCTCAAGGGCTATTCATTCCATTCTCCCTCTGATCCTAGTGGGTCAATTTCTGAGAACAGTGGATTTAAAGGACGCATACCTTTCACAGGGATCATCGCAAGTTACAAGGGTTTGTTTTCTAGACTAACTTTTTCAATGCTGGGCTCTCCCCTTCAGTCTTACCACAAATCCCAGAATTTTCTCAGAGTTCCTGGGGTCGCTGTTGGTGGTGAGGCATTTTAGTGGCACCTTTCTGGACAACATCCTGGTTCAGGCGCCATCCTTTCAATTAGCTACCTTTATTGGAGTCATAATTCCCTATCTAGTTAGTTTTTTCTGACAGAAATCAGGAAATCGAAGATTTCTATTCTGGTCTAGTCCTTCAGTTACTCCTTGACCATCAGTGGCTCAGTACATGGAGGTAACTGGGCTGATGGTAGCGACATTAGACATCATCCTTTTTTGCTCGGTTCCGTCTCAGACCTCTGCAATTAATCATGCTTAGACATTGGAATGGAGATTAGACCATTTGTCTTCTCGAGTTCTTCGGAACAGGAGACAAGGGATTCTCTTCAATGGAGATTGTCTCTGGATCATCTATCCCAGGGGACTTGCTTCATAGACCATCTTGGGGATTGTGACAACAGACACAAGCCTTCTAAATTGGGTTCCTTAGAGGCTCAGGGACTTCGGACTCAGTCTGCTCTTTCCATTAAAATTCTGGATCTGAGAGCGATCTTAAATGATCTTCTGGCCTGGTTACAGTTAGCCTTGGTCCAGTTTATCAGTTCCAGTTGGAAAATAGCTTCAGTGGCTTTCATCGATCATCAGGGGAAACGAGGAGTTTCTTAGCGATGACCGAGGTATCCAGGATAATTCAGTGGGCGGAGGCCTCTTCTTGTTGCCTATAGGCGATCCACATCCCAGGGGTGGACATCAGGGAGGCGGACTTCCTAAGCAGGCAGACCTTTCATCCGGGGGAGTGGGAAATCCATCCGGAAGTGTTCCCCAGCCTGATTCTCAAGTGGGGTCAGCCGGATTTAGATCCCATGACATCTCAACAGAATGCCAAGCTTCCAAGATACAGGTCGAGGTGCAGGGACTCCCAGGCGGAACTGTTAGATGCTCTGACAGTTCCTTGGATCTTCAGTCTAGCATACCTTTTTCCTCCGTTTGCACTTCTTCCTTGGGTCATTGTTCGAATCAAGCAGGAGAGGGCATCGGGGATCCTCATTGCTCCTGCTTGGCTTCGCAGGATTTGGTATGCAGATCTGGTGGACATGTCATTTCTGCCACGTTGGAGACGTTGAGGAAGGACCTTCTAATTCAGGGCCCTTCCTTCACCCAAATCTAGTTTTCTCTGAATCTGAGATTGAACGCTTAATTTTTATCCAAGCAGAGTTTTTTTTCATAGAGACCATGATTCAGGCTCGTAAGCCTGTGACTAGAATGATTTACCATGAGATATGGCATAACTATCTCTATTGGTGTGAATTCAAGGGCTACTCATGGAGTAGAGTTAGGATTCTTAGAATTTTTGTCTTTTCTCCAAGAAGGTTTGGAAGACAAGTTTATCGACAAGTTCCCTAAAGGGTCAAATCTTGGCCTTATCTATTTTGTCTCTCTAACGTCCAGCAGATGTCCCAGACGTACAATCATTTGGTCAGGCCTGTGATCAAATCAGTTACTCCTCCATGGAGTCTAAATTTAGTTCTCAAGGTTTTTTCAAGGGGCTCAGTTTGTGCCTATGCCTTCCTTAGATTCTAAGTTGTTATCTTGGAAAGTTTTATTTCTTGGTTCTATTTCTTCTGCTCGCAGAGTGTCAGAGCTCTCGGCATTGCAGTATGAGTCCTCTTACCTTATTTTCCATTCAGATAAGGTAGTTTTCCGTACTAAATCAGGTTTTCTTCCTATTGGTGTTTCCGATCTGAAGATTAATCAGGAGATTGTTGTTCCTTCCTTGTGTCCTAATCATTCTCCTCGGAGGGAATGATTTCTTCACAATTTGAACGTGGTCCGTGCTTTAAAGTGAAGGTAAACTTTGATGAATGAAAGTCCGTTTTTTTAAAAATACTATTAAAAACAGGGGCACTTTCATTCATCAAAGTTTACAAAGCAGCCGTTTTGATTAAAAACGTACCTTTTTTTCTTTTCACAGCCAGAGCAGCTTCCCCCTCCTGGAAATCCTCTCTTCACACATCAGCAATGACTAATCCGGCTTCCTCCAATCACAGCATGGCCTCAGGCAATAACCACCCTGGGGGGAATGCTGTGATTGGAGGAAGCTGGATTAGTCATTGCTGACGTCTGAAGAGAGGATTTCCAGGAGGGGAAAGCTGCTGTAGCTGTGAAAAGAAAAAAAGGTAAGTTTTTAATCAAAAAAGGGCTTTCATTCACCATAGTTTACCTTCACTTTAAGATTTTACCTGCAGGCGACTAAGGTATTTCATCAGTCTTCATCTTTGTTTGTGGTTTCCTCAGGAATCCGTAAGGGTCAGAAAGTTACAGCTACTTTTCTTTCTTTTTTGCTGAAGAGTATCATACGTTTTGCAGCTGAGTCTGCGGGACAGCACCCCCCAGAGAGGGTTGCGGCTCATTCCACGAGGGCCGTTACTTCCTCATGGGTTTTCAAGAGTGAAGCTTCTGTGGAACAGATTTGCAAGGCTGCAACTTGGTCCTTTCTTCACACTTTTTCAAGTTCTATAATTTGACTGTCTTGCTTCGGCTGAGGCCGCTTTTGGGAGAAAGGTTCTTCAAGCAGTGGTGCCTTTCGTTTAGGTTCCCTGTCTTGTCCCTCCCATATCATCTGTGTACTCTAGCTTGGGTATTGGATCCCATTAGTAATTAAGATGATCCGTGGACTCATCGTGTCTTAAAAAAGAAAAGAAAATGTATGCTTACCTGATAAATGTATTTCTTTTTTGAAACCGAGTCCACGGCCAGCCCTGTTCTTGTAGACAGGTTGTTGGTTATTATAAACTTCAGACACACCTGCACCTTGGTTTTTCCTTTCTTTTCTTAACTTCGGTGGAATGACTGGAGTGGGAGGGAAGGGAGGAGCTATTTAACAGCTTTGCTGTGGTGCTTTTTGCCGCCTCCTGCTGACCAGGAGGTGAATATCCCATTAGTAATTAAGATGATCCGTGGACTCATCGTGTCAAAAAAGAAATAAATTTATCAGGTAAGCATACATTTTCTTTTTAATCTCTTTAACTCCTGTGGTTTTCTCAGTTGTGCAAAGATATTTTCTTTGACTAGGAAAATAGTTTAAGTATACACAAAGGTTCATGATAAACAGACTAGTTAAAAGGACATTAAAGTATTATTATTAGGTTATTGAGGTTCTTCTCCGTTCCCTCTAGTCATTGGTGCTGCCATGTTGAAATTTTCCCTAACGTCCCTAACATGTTTCGCCTTGCGGCTTTCTCAAAGGCCCAAAGACCCTTTGAGAAAGCCGCAAGGCGAAACATGACCCTTTGAGAAAGCCGCAAGGTAAATCATGTTAGGGAACTGGTGAGGAGTCCTAGGAGCTCCTGTATTTTAGCTTGCCATAGGTTATCCAATTATTATGCGATTATTTAACTGGGCCTTATATTCAAGCAATTGTTAATCGTCAACCGTTTTTGCACCTTGAAATGTTATAGCTAATTTTGGTACACAGCCAAACTATTCGTAATACTGATAGTGTGAGTATGTAGCACATTTGACTCAAGTACTCTAGACACACTACTTTTTGTAATAAGGGAATCAAACTATGCTCAATGCAACGTAACAACTATATTCAGGCATAATCAGCTGCACTTTTTTGGGTGAGAATAACGCTACAACCTAGCAAAGAAACAATACAGCTAAGCATATGAATAACTATATAGACGCTCTGAACCCTAGAGCATCCTATTATAAACTCAAATGCTCTGCACACAATAGATTTTATTAATCGCACTAACAGTGTGGGTTACAAGCTCTAAGATATAAAGTGACACATTTGTTTGCAAACTCGCTTTATTGTATCAATCCGTAAGTGTCATTACTATTATTTAAGTAGCTGTTCAGCAAGACCCTTAGCGTCTGGTGCATTTGAACATTTAACTGTATTTGAGCTGTACCAAGCTTTATAAGAGGAAACATTAACAGCCAGCTCAATTGCTACAAACGCAGTTACTGACAAATAGCATTTCATTTATGTAAAACTTTTTTGTCTACACTGGTAGCGAGACCGGAGGTAATATTATCTTGATTATGAACTTTTTGTGTAACTGGGGCACAAATTCATAAGCGTTATTAAGTTATGCGTGCTATAAACCAAGCTCTATTCTACTACTTGGTAATCGATACTGCTTCAACTATATAACTTTACTAACCAATTCAGCTATTGTTTGGCATACATTTCTAGTGCTAATTCGACTACACACAGCTGTTGCTTCTGCCCACCACACTTGATATTATAATATCTCAGATACCTATGAGTGTTTTTAATTCATTCTTTCCTATTTTTATTATGTGCGTTTGTTGATATAATAAAAGTTATGTTTTAAATTAAACAACTCCTCCATACTTCCAAGTCTAAGAGGCCTATCTATCAAGCTCCGAACGGAGCTTGAAGGGCCGCGTTTCTGGCGAGTCTTCAGACTCGCCAGAAACAACAGTTATGAAGCAGCGGTCTAAAGTCCGCTGCTTCATAACCCTGTCCGCCTGCTCTGATGAGGCGGACAGGAATCTCCGGAATTCAACCCAATCGAATACGATCGGGTTGATTGAAACCCTCTGCAGGGGGCGGCGCAGGGGGCGGCGTTGCACCAGCAGCTCACAAGAGCTGCTGGTGCAATGCTGAATACGGAGAGCGTATTGCTCTCCGCATTCAGCGAGGTCTTGCGGACCTGATCCGCACTGTCGGATCAGGTCCGCAAGACCTTTAATAAATTGGCCTCTAAGACTCTTCCCATTTTTGCGCATGTTTCTGCATAACACGTGCAGTTACTTTAATTAATCATTTAAGGAGCATATACTATTTGGGCCTTTGAGTGCTATAACTGTAGTCTTTTTAAAGATTAGGTTCCTTTACCTTTCTTTATCTCAAGTTCAAAGTGTTTTTACTACAGAGCACCAACTCCTCTATTCCATATTATTCAATAATTATCTTGTAATAAGGATAGAATTATTTGGTCATTGATTCAACATTAGTAGTGCCATTGGGTTCTTTCTATCTAGCCATGTTGAAATGTGTCTTTCAGTACATTCCAGTGCTAACCTGTTTGCACATGTGCAGTAACTCTCCTTCACATACCTGCAGTGTAACCTAAGTTTCATAATGGCAGCACCCATGATTAGAGGAGGGGCAAGGAATGTATTTAGTGTTTAGGGGGTCCCTTTAAAAACAATCTTGCTTTTGTGAAAAATTTGGTTGTTAAACACCCCCTATTGATGCCAAAAAGTAATTTCTTTAACCTGCAAATCAAATTGGGCAAATTGCAGCAAATTGAAAACGTAGGTTGGGACAAAGTACAACGTTATACAAAAGTTAGAAGTGTTTAATGTGCCTTTAGCATAGGATAGTTTAGATCAATTGAATGTGAGGCATGTTACTTATCATTGGTTTACAGTCTGCATTGGATTTATGTCACTGGCTTTCATATTCAGCTGATTTTAATATCATCATTCTTTTTTTTAGCTATGCTGAGAATGTCAGAGGATCATGTGCTTCCTGAGCTAAACAAGGTAATAAGGCGAGTTCTTGCATTTATAAAGTCACATACCATTTAATAAATTACCAGGGTTTTACTTAAAATTTGTGTTAATTGACTTCCGGGATGGCGGAGCTAGCGGCTGGCAGCAGAAGAGAAGAGCTCCGCAATTTAACTCTGAATATATCCCATTTTCTGCTGCTGGCTGCCTTATCCCACGTTACCGCCTTGTTGGGTAGATGTAATAAGACCCCAACCGGCCAGGGTTAGATCGTGAAGGGCCGAAAATCGCCCTTGCCTCGGAAGGCATTTCTATCTGCGCCACGCTGCGCACCTAACGGACCTCGCGGACGCCATCTTGGAGGATCCCTCTCTACCTCCATACCCGCCACAGCCCGGACGGAGCTGCAGAATCATACAGCCTAAGGAATATATCGGCAATGCTATAGGATACCGATCCAGCCGGATTAACTGTCTTTGTGGCAGTTGAAAAGGGGACAATAATAAGCGGTACTCAGGTAACACGCACCCTGAAGGGACATTGTGGGCTAAATGATTAACTCAATTAGAAGCAATGCTGATAGCAATTGACTGCATTTAAGTAATCCGGCCTGCTTCATTTCATCTTGGAAGGGAGAGCAAGTAAATACAAAAAAAAAAAAGAAAAGCAAACTTATATCAAGACACAAGTTGGTAGATAACTGGGGGCCTGGGACAGAGAGCTGCAGCGCTGGAGCTGTGAACAAACTCAGCAATCTATAACCGCACAGGGGCTAGACATATGGAACATTCTGCTCTATTGCATAGCTGGTATAGCTAAAAAATTTTCCCAGGACTATATCTAGGGTCTATGTTTTCAGAGTGGGGCAGAGTTTCTCTATTATTTGCTGCGTAGCTGGTATAGCTAAATTTTTTACATCTGTCTCATGTGATCTTGTGAGTGCACTCGAGGCCTATAACTTCTAACTGAATAATCTGCCTGATACTTTACTGCTTCATAACTACCTCAGTGAACTTATCCTATTACACCTGGGACTAACATTTCTAGTATGAGATAAGAGGGGAAAGGAGCCTACGGGGCAAGAGGAATGCTTTTGTGGTAAATACAGCTTACTTGTTTGTTTCTTACTCATCCTGCTCGTTCACAGCCTGAGGGGCCGCTGCATCTCACAGAATTTCAGTGTCACTTTGTGGTTTATGCATAACGTTCCTGCAATACTAGTCCTCTTGTACAATTTGTTCTATGAAAGTGGACGAGTATTTTCACAGGCTGCCTTCGCCTTCAAGTAGCACCATGAGTCAAAGATCAAAAATCAGGACAAGAGGCACAAAATCCTTATTGAATCTCAGGCAAACACCTCACTTGCAGATATTGAAAACAATTCACCTGGTGACCACTCCTCACTCTTGCAAGAACTTAAAGCATTTTTCTTACCAAAGATGGACAGTTTGCAGGCTGGTGTTGATACTTTGACCAGTGAGGTGAGACTCTTTTCTACACGTATGTCTGCTGCAGAACAGAGAATTTCGGGGGTTGAGGATAGGCAGCAAGAATCAGATATTTCATTGAAGCACTTGCTGAAACAAAATCAACAGTTAATGGATAAAGTAGAAGATTTAGAAAACCGCAGTAGACGAAACAACCTGCGAATTGTAGGTGTTCCTGAATCTATCAAGGATAAAGATCTACTGGACTTTGCCGCCTCAACCCTTCCAAAGCTCCTGGGCATGCCTTTGGATTGCCTCCCACTGGATATTGAGAGATCACACCGCATTGGCCCTAACAGATATCTGGACAACTCCAGGGAAAAACCACGTCAAGTAATCTTTAAGTGTTTGAATTTCCAGGACAAGCTTGCCATTCTCAGAGCATACAGAACGGCTAAAGAAGTCATTTATGAAGATCACCGCCTCTTGATGTTTCAAGATTTTTCGGTGGAAGTCACTAATAGACGCAGGGACTTTGCCTCACTCTGTTCCACCTTGCATGAACAGGGGCGTAAATTTGCTCTTATGTTTCCAGCTACCCTTAAGATCCAGACCCTTTCAGGTCCAAAAACTTTCCACTCGCCTGCAGCAGCGCAAGCATTTCTGTCCACAGAGCGAAGGCAGGATAATGGTTGATAAGACTCTAACAAGAATCAATGTTCTCTTTTTTTTACATAAAATGTATCTCATGACATGTTTGGTCCCTATCTTGCAGAGACCATGGTTGTGGGTAATAGTTCTCAGTTGGTGTGTGTGCCTGTGGGGCTTGGAGGGGGGGCACTTGGACGCCGAGTTCCCTTCTGCTGTTGAGCACTTGCCTCTGTCTGAAATACTCTCTTACGTCATTGACGTTTGCAGGTGTTGCAGTGTCTCCTCTCCGGCCCACATAGGCGACATAGATTTCATAATAAGTATGGTTGTTCTTATGGTTTGTTTTCTTCGTACTCTCAATGTTTGCTCTAGTCCCAGCTCCTACACACCCCACCTTATTAAGACTATGCAATACCCCCCACGTCGCATAACCCATGGTTCAGAAAGGTATGTTATCGGTAGAGCCCCTACTCATTCTAGGTTTCCCACCCCCTTTCCTGCACGTTTGGCCCTTGACTTGCATCTAGCACCTTTGGATGGCGATCCCCTGTCTGCCTTCCATCTCCTATGGTCCACTGCCGTTGGTGTTGCAGAGCTGCTCTATTCCAGGGGTATTGTTCCTGAATGTATGCTATGTATTCTCCCACCTCAAACTTTGCCTGGCCATTGTTTGTTTGTTCCCTCTCTTCTACCCTGCGCTACACCCCTTGAAGTAGAGCCACTCCTTGAAATGCTGAGCATATTTTTCAATACAAATACAATCGTGATTGGTAATTGTTGGTCCCAATACAGAAAATCTAATCATTGTATATCTGACTCCATTGTCTTGATCTATGCTAAGCCTCTTAAGGTTATTTTATACTCTGGAATGTTGAAAATATCTTGTACTGTTTATACAGCTGTGGTTGGAAAACTTCGGCCTCAGCATAATACTAATGCCATTTTATGTTCTCGCTTGCTCTATAGCTGCTGTGGACTCTATGCCTGGGGGCCTCTGGCTCCCTCCCCTCCGCCACACCGCCAACCAACGAAGGCTAAACACTGTCATCATATAAACGTAAGTCAAAATTACACAGCATATACATGTATTACCATTATAAGCTTTAGATATGTCACCTCCCATTAAAGTTATTGCTTGGAATGTAGGGGGCATCACATCCCCGGCAAAGAGGAGCATGATTCTTCACAATTTAGACTCATTACGGGCTGACATAGCTTTATTCCAAGAGACGAAACAAACAGCTGAGGAACATGAGAAATTAAAAATACGCTGGGTTGGACAGGTTATAAGCTCCCCCACAGAGGGTAGGAAGAGGGGGGTTGCAGTCCTAGTGCGCAAAGGCTTGGCAGTTGTTTTTTCTAAGGTAGAGATAGACAAGAAGGGGAGATTTATAATTGCCTTAATTCAGACTGACACTTCCACATACACCCTATGCAATGTTTATGGCCCCAATGCATATGACCCTGACTTTTGGACGAACCTTTTAGCCACATTGGCCACATATAACGCTCCTATAATTATGGGAGGTGATTTTAACTTGGCTCAGGCTCTTCCCCTGGATAGGTTTAGAGACCCTTCTGTCTCAAAAGCTTTGAAGATAAATATGTCTAGATATAAGCGGGAGGTATCCCTTATTGGCTCCTTTAAAGAAACTTTGAACCTGGTAGATGTGTGGAGAGCTAGAAACCCTGTTGAGAGAGATTTCACTTGCCTTTCTAAAACGCATCATACCATGTCACGTATTTACTATTTTCTGACTGCACCAAGTATCACGCCACAGATCTCGTTCATAGGTATAGGTCAAGTTACTATTTCAGACCATGCCCCAGTTACCTTATTCCTTCAGCCTCAGCTTCCTAAGCCTCCAAATAATACTTGGAGATTCCCTCTTCACCTCTATAATAATATTGAGTTTTGTTGCCATTTAAAAGCCTCCTGGACACACTACGCGTCGGACAATGCTTCCCACTCAAGTGCTCCAGATCTATTTTGGCATGCCTCCAAAGCGGTGATGAGGGGCCACATAACCTCTTTCACAGCGCATCATAACAAGCAGCTTAAGAGGGTGGATGGGGCTCTTTCCCAACTCACTGAGGCTTATAATAACTATCTATCTACCCCTACATTGCTGATTAGGAAAGCGTACTATGACCTTAAACAAACTAGGGATACATACCTCGCTCAACAAGACAATAAAATCAATATCCACAGGCAGGGGCGTTATTATCGGCATGGTAATAAGGCTGGCAGGTTACTCGCCAAGTTGGTTCACTCTTACAAGCCTTAGTCCCAGATCCTAGCCATTAAATCCAAGGGTACCATAACTGTCGATTCTAAAGACATCATGGCCGAATTTGTAGACTATTATACTTCCCTATATTCTAAACAATTTAATTCATTCAGAAGCAAAACATAAGTTTTGGGATGCAGTGCAACTCCCTACTCTTACGGAGGACCAGACCTCCCTCTTGAACTCTAGGATACTTCCTCAAGAGGTTCTTAAGGCCATTCGGCAGAACAAGCTGGGCAAGGCGGCGGGCCCTGACTGGCTACCCGCCGAATATTTTAAAATACTGGATGAAGAACTGGCCCCTGTCCTATCTTCCCTATACTCTGCGTACCTGGCAGGCACTGAGCAAATAAATGACAGATTCTCTGAAGCCAACATCTGTCTTTTATTGAAACCCGATAGGGATCCCACTCTCACCTCATCTTATCGCCCCATTTCATTGTTAAATGGAGACTATAAACTTTTGACGAAGATCCTGGCGGATAGATTGGCAACGGTTTTACCACATATAGTCCATGCCGACCAAACTGGTTTTGTAAAGGGCAGATCGTCAGTGTTGAACATCAGGAAAACTCTTGGTGTGGTGACCCATTATTGGTACAACGCACATGCACAACCCCCCTCTCAGCTGCCAGATGCTTGCCTTTTGGCGCTTGACGCTGAAAAGGCGTTTGATCGCATTGAGTGGGACCATTTACACACATCACTATCTCACTTCGGTATCCGGGGTAACTTTTCCAACTTTTTACAGCAATTATACATGGCCCCCAAGGCTTCTCTCATAATAAACGGAGGGCTTTCTCCCTCTTTTGCGTTGCAGAGGGGTACGAGACAGGGGTGCCCCCTTTCTCCTCTCCTCTTTGATCTGGCCATCGAGCCCCTAGCATCCTACATCAGACAGCACTGTGCAGGTTTAAACATACACGGCCGACGGCAGCATCTTTCATTATATGCTGACGATCTATTGCTCTTCATAGGTGACCCGGGTGCCAATTTACACCCTCTCTTGGATATTATTGAGGAATTTGGCAAGTTCTCAGGATATAAGATTAATATCGACAAATCTGAAGTCACGTGGTTACAGAATTCCTGTAACACAGATCTGGCGGGTACTGGTCTTACAATTACTGACGGCTGCTTTAAATACTTGGGCATTTGCATACATGTCAATCCTCATAAACTATATTCTCTTAATCTTGGTGGGATTGTAAAAGATATTAAACAAATGTTGCTGAGTTGGGTGAAACTCCCTGTTTCTCTCAGGAAGGGTGCATCTTTTCAAGATGGTTGCTCTGCCTTAGCTTCTTTACCCCTTGCAGATGCCCTTGCTTCTTACCCAGCAAGACATTGCCTCCTTGCAGACTTCCATTGGCAATTTTATTTGGCAGGGTAAGAAACACAGGATAGGTAAGACCCCTCTGTCAATGCCGGTGAGTGGGGGTGGGCTCCGTCTTCCTAATATCATGTGGTATAATTGGGCAGCTCTTTCTAGGTTCATACTGGACTGGCTGGTAGGGAATTACTTTTACACAGTCCCTAATCTAGAGTCTAACTTCATCAAACCGCTACACTTGGCTTTCTTGCCTCATGCGGATTTTAAATCATTACCCATATTTGTACAAAATCATATCTTATTTAGGGACCCCTTGAGAGCCTGGGCCAAGATTTGTAAACTATGGGGATTGCAGAAATCTACTAGTAAATATCTCCCAATACAGGGTAACCTCAACTTCCTTCCTGGTTATACTACACAAGCATTTCAGATATGGCAGGAATCGAATCTGACCAGACTTTATCAACTACTGCATCCCTTGACCTTGGACATTCTACCTTTTCAAGACTTGCGGGTGAAATATGATCTCCCCAGCACCCACAGGTTTGCGTACTTCCAATGCAGACATTACATTTCCACATTAATTTCAGGGGGACTGTTGTCTAAGGAACCTTCCAATATAGACAGACTTTGTGCCTTGGCAAAACTGGGACCTTACAAACTCACACACACATATACTCTGTTGTATCGTCATTTTGAGGATTCCACTCTGCGTGGGATTGTATCGAAATGGTCTCATTTTGAAGATTTAGAGGTGGACACAGCGCAGATTACTTTGAGCTTTGAGAGGGCAATTCAGGGCACCATCTCTGCAAAATTGAGAGAATCGCACCTAAAGTTTTTGCACCAAGCTTATATTACCCCTGGCATGCGTGCAAAATGGGTTCGAGGGGCACATGATCTATGCAGTAAATGTAGCAGGGTATCCCCTGACTGGATTCATCTGTTGTGGGGGTGCCCAAAGGTGCAGAGGTTCTGGCAGAAGATTTCGTTTTGGCTGGGCAAACTAACCAAGCAAATTTTACCCCTCTCAGCACAGTATGTGATTTTTCCTACGCCTAGAGACCAGACATATAAATACAACACTTTTATAACTACAGTTCTCATGCTAGCTAAACAGGCTATCCTTAGGGAATGGGTGGGAGAGAGAACCCCTCCATTTCAACAGCTGCTTAGAGCGGTACATACTCAGATGTTAATTGAGCAGGCAGACACAAGGGGTGACCCTGAGAAAAGAGTGAAGAGGTTTCTTCTTAAATGGGAGGTATATTTGATGCAGCTACCACACATGGTTAGGGATAGAGTTCTCCTTCCCTTTAAAAACAGTCTGTATGTCTTAAACGAAAATCTAAAGGGCAACTGGTGTCTTTCCACTGATTCAAACTGTTGAGAATTCCTTTCATTTGCGGAGGCGTGGTGTTGGCTGGATGGGGGGGATCCGGAGGTACCCTGGGTGAGTATGAGCATGTTTGTTGTTTGTTGATCTTTCCGTTTTTCCTTCTACGCTATTCTCTTTCTTTCCTTATCTTAGTATGCTTTCTCCCTTTTCTTTTTCTTTTCTTTTCTTTCTCTTCCCTTTGTTTGTCTGTTTATTTAGATATTTCTTGATAAAAAATGAGTCCAAGTACATGCATGATGATTTCATTTCAGTATCGGGCCTTTTAACACGATCACTGCTTTATATGTCTTATTTTGCATATGTTGATATCGAAACCTAGTATACCAATGTGATTGTACTTATTTTGTATGTCTTGGATTCTTTTCTATAAATAAAGTTTAAAAAAAAAAAAAAAATTTGTGTTAATTTCCTGAATTATCAGTTTGAAACTTTTTTTGCTTTGTAGATGACTCAGAAGGATATAACATTTGTGGCAGATTTTCTAACCGAACACTTTAATGAGGTAACTTTCATTGGAATATTCCTTAAGAATTATTAATAATTATGCTTTATTAGTAAATATTGCATCCTTAATGTCTCCATTAGCATATATTAGTATATACATTAATGTTTTTAATAATAATAGTAATGTTTTAAAAAATTACAGTAAATACAGAATTAAACTTGTTTGGTTTAGATAGAGCATGCCATCTGAAATAACTTTTTCCAGTTTACTTTTATTAGAAAAGTTGCTTCATTCTTTTATTATCCTTTGTTGAAAAGTAAACCTAGATAGGCTCATATGAGCTCATGATTGTGCAGTTGTCTTGAGCACTCTATAGAAGCAGTGTTTGCAATGTGTTACAAACCTTGTTGCCATAGATTGCTAAAGATATGTGCACGCTCCTTAGCGTACCTTTTTGTTTTTATTCTTCAACAGAAGGTACTAAGAGAATGAAGCAAGTACGATAATATTCTAAGTAAGTTGGAAAACTATTTAAAAATGCATGTTCTATCTATACCATGAAATGTTTGTTTTGACTTTACGGTGCTTTTGAAGCACCCACACAATGTGCAGAGTTACAATATTAATAATCTGGTTGCCATATATTTTGTTATAGGCACCAGAACTGTACAACCAAAAAGGAAAGTATTTCAATGTTGAAAGAGTTGGTCAGGTAAGTAACAGAGGTTTCAAATGTGCATACAAATAGTAAACAAAATAATTAAAACCAAACTTAAAATGTGTTGCAGTGTGTTGTAATACCCATGTGCTTAAAGTGATGGTAAATTCACTATAATGACAATGCTAATTCCTAAAGCTTTTATTACAAAAATACCTTGTATACTCTCATTTCTTTCTTAAACAATGTTTAAGACAGACTAAAAATAACTATTTTTATTTGCAGCGTTATTTTGTACCCGGCCACCTCCATGCAAAAGATTTGTTTTCTAAAATTTGATTGACATATGGTGTAGCCAATAAGGGATGCACCATATGCCCTATTTATTTTTTCATCGGCACTCTCCCGCACGAATGCCTAGAGGACTCTGAATAAGCCCAGCTCTGAGCACACATGCAACAGAGACCGCAACAGTAAACAGTAAATAGTTATGCAAGAAATGATTCACTGTTTACATGAGGCTGCTGTGTTGTTGAGAAAATAAATGCCTAGGGCGTAAGGTGCATCCCCTATTGCAATCACAATATGTCAATCAAATTTCAGAAAAATATCTTTTGCACGGAGGTGGCCGGGGACAAGGTAATGCTGTAAATAAAGTTATTTAATTTGTCTTAAAGGGACAGTATATTTCAGAATTTGTATTCCCTTGAATCCCTTTATTACTCATTCCCCAGTTTTACATAACACACACTGTTATATTAATACACTTTTTACCTCTGATTACCTTGTATCTGAGCCTCTGCAGACAACCCCCTTATTTCAGCTCTTTTGACAGACTTGTATTTTAGCCAATCAGTGCTGACTCATAAATGATTTCACAGGAGTGAGCACAATGTCATCTATATGGCACACGTAAACTAGCACTGTCTAGCTTTGAAAAACTGTCAATGCACTGAGATAAAAGGTGGCCTTCAAGGGCTTAGAAATTGGCATATGAGCCTACCTAGGTTTAGCTTTCAACAAAGAACTTGGACATTCTTTTTTCATATTTCATCTTTCAACAAAGAATACCTAGAGAACAAAGCAAATTTGATGTTAAAAGTAAATTGGAAAGTTGTTTAAAATTGCATGTCCTATTTGAAAGTTTAATTTCTTTCCTATGGCAAGGAGAGTCCACAACTTCATTCCAATTAATAGTGGGATATTCAACTCCTGGCCAGCAGAAGGAGGCAAAGAGCAACCCAGCAAAGCTGTTAAGTGTAACTTCCCTTACCCATAATCCCCAGTCATTCTCTTTGCCTTTGTCAATGGAGGATGTGCGAAGACAGTGTCTGAAGATATTAAATCCTTTTATGGGTACTTTTCCCTGAAGCAAGGATTGGGGTCTAGCTGTGTCCATGTCAATCTCTTTAGTAAGAGTAATGGTGGCTATTAGCAGTTAGAAAGCAGCGAGGTTGTCTTTGCTTATTTCTAACATTATTGCTACCCCTTCATAGAAAGCCAGGGTTGGTTACTCTGCTCTTTCTTTTTCTTCAGGTCCCTGATAGAGAGTGGAGTATCTATCACACCTAAGAAGCTGTTCCTGCCCTGCAGCTGGATCCACAGGTAAGTGCATTTGCCTTCTAGGTATTGAAGGACAGCACTTTGGAGGTTAATTCCTCCAGGGAATAATTTCATGGAACAATACCTTAGTTAGGTTCACAGTTTGGCAGGCACTGGCATATGTGATATTCAAACGTTAAGGGATTAATAATGTTTACCCTTAGTTTATTTGTAGAGAGACTGGCTGAAGTGGTAATTTAAGGCAATTTTGGAACCATAGAATATTTCTTTATTATGAGATGTAGTGCGGTGTCGGACAGAAACGCGCACTTTTACAGTGGCACAGTTTTCTCCAACATAGGTGTGTCCGGTCCACGGCGTCATCCTTACTTGTGGGATATTCTCTTCCCCAACAGGAAATGGCAAAGAGCCCAGCAAAGCTGGTCACATGATCCAGTCATTCTCTTCCCCAGTCATTCTCTTTGCCGTTGCACAGGCAACATCTCCACGGAGATGGTTAAGAGTTTTTTGGTGTTTAAATGTAGTTTTATTCTTCAATCAAGAGTTTGTTATTTTAAAATAGTGCTGGTATGTACTATTTACTCTGAAACAGAAAATAGATGAAGATTTCTGTTTGTAAGAGGAAGATGATTTTAGCAATCGTTACTAAAATCGATGGCTGTTTCCACACAGGACTGTTGAGATGAAGTAACTTCAGTTGGGGGAAACAGTGGGCAGACTTTGCTGCTTGAGGTATGACACATTTCTAACAAGACTTGGTAATGCTGGAAGCTGTCATTTTCCCTATGGGATCCGGTAAGCCATTTTCTTAGTTTAAATATAAGAATAAAGGGCTTCACAAGGGCTTTAAAGACTGGTAGACATTTTTCTGGGCTAAAACGATTACTTTATAAGCATATTTAATGGATTATAACTTTGAAGAGTTATTTTAATCTTGGGAATTGTATTAAAAAAACGGCAGGCACTGTATTGGACACCTTTTTCACTGGGGGCCTTTTCTAGTCATAGGCAGAGCCTCATTTTCACTCCACTAATGCGCAGTTGTTTTTGGAAAGCAAGGCATGCAGATGCATGTGTGAGGAGCTCAGATCCACTGAAAAAGCTTATTGAAGGCGTCATTTGGTATCGTATTCCCCTCTGGGCTTGGTTGGGTCTCAGCAAAGCAGATACCAGGGACTGTATAGGGGTTAAATGTAAAAACGGCTCTGGTTCCGTTATTTTAAGAGTTAAAGCTTTCAAATTTGGTGTGCAATACTTTTAAGGCTTTAAGACACTGTGGTGAAATTTTGGTGAATTGTGAACAATTCCTTCATACTTTTTCACATATTCAGTAATAAAGTGTGTTCAGTTTAAAATTTAAAGTGACAGTAACGGTTTTATTTTAAAACGTTTTTTGTGCTTTGTTATCAAGTTTATGCCTATTAACATGTCTGAACCATCAGATAGACGATGTTCTGTATGTTCGGAAGCCAAGGTTCCTCTCCATTTATATATATGTGATGAATGTGACAAACAAAGTAGGGACAATGATGCCACTGATAATAATGTTGCCCAAGATGATTCCTTAAGTGAGGGGAGTAAGCATGGTACTGCATCATCCCCTTCTATGTCTACACCAGTCTTGCCCACTCAGGAGGTCCCTAGTTCATCTAGTGCGCCAATCCTCCTTACTATGCAACAATTAACGGCTGTAATGGATAATTCTATTAAAAACATTTTAGCCAAAATGCCCACTAATCAGCGAAAGCGCGACTGCTCTGTTTTAGATACTGAAGAGCATGAGGACGCTGATGATAATGGTTCTGACATGCCCTTACACCAGTCTGAAGGGGCCAGGGAGGTTTTGTCTGAGGGAGAAATTTCAGATTCAGGAAAAATTTCTCAACAAGCTGAACCTGACGTTATTACATTCAAATTTAAATTAGAACATCTCCGCGCTCTGCTTAAGGAGGTGTTATCTACTCTGGATGATTGTGACAATTTGGTCATTCCAGAGAAATTATGTAAGATGGACAAGTTCCTAGAGGTCCCGGTGCCCCCTGATGCTTTTCCTATACCCAAGCGGGTGGCGGACATTGTAAATAAAGAATGGGAAAGGCCCGGCATACCTTTTGTCCCTCCCCCTATATTTAAGAAATTATTTCCTATGGTCGACCCCAGAAAGGACTTATGGCAGACATTCCCCAAGGTCGAGGGGGCGGTTTCTACTCTAAACAAACGCACTACTATCCCTATAGAAGATAGTTGTGCTTTCAAAGATCCTATGGATAAAAAATTAGAGGGTTTGCTTAAAAAGATGTTTGTTCAGCAAGGTTACCTTCTACAACCAATTTCATGCATTGTTCCTGTCACTACAGCAGCGTGTTTCTGGTTCGAAGAACTAGAAAAGTCGCTCAATAAAGAATCTTCTTATGAGGAGGTTATGGACAGAGTTCAAGCACTTAAATTGGCTAACTCTTTTACCTTAGACGCCACTTTGCAATTAGCTAGATTAGCGGCGAAAAATTCAGGTTTTGCTATTGTGGCGCGCAGAGCGCTTTGGCTAAAGTCTTGGTCAGCGGATGTGTCCTCCAAGAACAAATTGCTTAACATCCCTTTCAAGGGGAAAACGCTGTTTGGCCCTGACTTGGAAGAGATTATTTCAGACATCACTGGGGGAAAGGGCCACGCCCTTCCTCAGGATAGGTCTTTTAAGGCTAAAAATAAACCAAATTTTCGTCCCTTTCGCAGAAACGGACCAGCCTCAAATTCTACATCCTCTAAGCAAGAGGGTAATACTTCTCAAACCAAGCCAGCCTGGAGACCGATGCAAGGCTGGAACAAAGGTAAGCAGGCCAAGAAGCTTGCTACCGCTACTAAGACAGCATGAGATGTTGGCCCCCGATCCGGGACTGGATCTGGTGGGGGGCAGACTCTCTCTCTTCGCTCAGGCTTGGGCAAGAGATGTTCAGGATCCTTGGGCGCTAGAAATAGTTTCTCAAGGTTATCTCCTGGAATTCAAGGAACTACCCCCAAGGGGAAGGTTCCACAGGTCTCAATTGTCTTCAGACCAAATAAAAAGACAGGCATTCTTACATTGTGTAGAAGACCTGTTAAAAATGGGAGTGATTCATCCTGTTCCATTAGGAGAACAAGGGATGGGGTTTTACTCCAATCTGTTCATAGTTCCCAAAAAAGAGGGAACATTCAGACCAATTTTGGATCTCAAGATCCTAAACAAATTTCTCAGGGTTCCATCGTTCAAAATGGAAACCATTCGGACAATTCTTCCTACCATCCAGGAAGGTCAATTCATGACCACGGTGGATTTAAAGGATGCGTATCTACATATTCCTATCCACAAGGAACATCATCGGTTCCTAAGGTTCGCCTTTCTGGACAAGCATTACCAGTTTGTGGCACTTCCATTCGGATTAGCCACTGCTCCAAGAATTTTCACAAAGGTACTAGGGTCCCTTCTAGCGGTGCTAAGGCCAAGGGGCATTGCAGTAGTACCTTACTTGGACGACATACTGATTCAAGCGTCGTCTCTGCCACAAGCAAAGGCTCATACGGACATTGTCCTAGCCTTTCTCAGATCTCACGGGTGGAAAGTGAACATAGAAAAAAGTTCTCTATTCCCGTCAACAAGAGTTCCCTTCTTGGGAACAATAATAGACTCCTTAGAAATGAAGATTTTTCTGACAGAGGCCAGAAAATCAAAACTTCTAAGCTCTTGTCAAGTACTTCATTCTGTTCTTCTTCCTTCCATAGCGCAGTGCATGGAAGTAATAGGTTTGATGGTTGCGGCAATGGACATAGTTCCTTTTGCGCGAATTCATCTAAGATCATTACAACTGTGCATGCCCAGACCTGGTGAATATGTCATCGGCTCCACCATGGAAGCTACCTTTGAGACAGGACCTTCTTGTTCAAGGTCCGTTCGAACATCCGAATCTGGCCTCACTCCAACTGACTGCTTGGAGATTGAACGCTTGATTTTATCAAAGCGTGGGTTCTCAGATTCTGTCATTGATACTCTTATTCAGGCTAGAAAGCCTGTAACTAGAAAAATTTACCATAAAATATGGAAAAAATATATCTGTTGGTGCGAATCTAAAGGATTCCCATGGAACAAGATAAAAATTCCTAAGATTCTATCCTTTCTACAAGAGGGTTTGGTGAAAGGATTATCTGCAAGTTCTTTGAAGGGACAGATTTCTGCTTTATCTGTTTTACTTCACAAAAAGCTGGCGGCTGTGCCAGATGTTCAAGCTTTTGTTCAGGCTCTGGTTAGAATCAAGCCTGTTTACAAACCTTTGACTCCTCCTTGGAGTCTCAATTTAGTTCTTTCAGTTCTTCAAGGGGTACCGTTTGAACCCTTACATTCCGTAGATATTAAGTTATTATCTTGGAAAGTTTTGTTTTTGGTTGCAATTTCTTCTGCTAGAAGAGTTTCAGAGTTATCTGCTCTGCAGTGTTCTCCTCCTTATCTGGTGTTCCATGCAGATAAGGTGGTTTTGCGTACTAAACCTGGTTTTCTTCCGAAAGTTGTTTCTAACAAAAATATTAACCAGGAGATAGTTGTGCCTTCTTTGTGTCCGAATCCAGTTTCAAAGAAGGAACGTTTGTTGCACAATTTGGATGTAGTTCGTGCTCTAAAATTCTATTTAGAGGCTACAAAGGATTTCAGACAAACATCTTCCTTGTTTGTTGTTTATTCTGGTAAAAGGAGAGGTCAAAAAGCAACTTCTACCTCTCTCTCTTTTTGGCTTAAAAGCATCATCCGATTGGCTTATGAGACTGCCGGACGGCAGCCTCCTGAAAGAATCACAGCTCACTCCACTAGGGCTGTGGCTTCCACATGGGCCTTCAAGAACGAGGCTTCTGTTGATCAGATATGTAAGGCAGCGACTTGGTCTTCACTGCACACTTTTACCAAATTTTACAAATTTGATACTTTTGCTTCTTCGGAGGCTATTTTTGGGAGAAAGGTTTTGCAAGCCGTGGTGCCTTCCATCTAGGTGACCTGATTTGCTCCCTCCCATCATCCGTGTCCTAAAGCTTTGGTATTGGTTCCCACAAGTAAGGATGACGCCGTGGACCGGACACACCTATGTTGGAGAAAACAGAATTTATGCTTACCTGATAAATTACTTTCTCCAACGGTGTGTCCGGTCCACGGCCCGCCCTAGTTTTTTAATCAGGTCTGATGAATTATTTTCTCTAACTACAGTCACCACGGTATCATATGATTTCTCCTATGCATATTCCTCCTTTACGTCGGTAGAATGACTGGGGAAGGCGGAGCCTAGGAGGGATCATGTGACCAGCTTTGCTGGGCTCTTTGCCATTTCCTGTTGGGGAAGAGAATATCCCACAAGTAAGGATGACGCCGTGGACCGGACACACCGTTGGAGAAAGTAATTTATCAGGTAAGCATAAATTCTGTTTTTTTCTTTTTAAGTCCAATCACGTGACACGTCTCGTTTCCGTCTTTAATATGCGAAGCGAGTTAGACATCTTGCAATCTTGTCGCCTTTCTCTGTGCCGGCTTCGGTTGGATCGCTGAACTTTGCTAATCTGGCATCTTACTGATAGCGGATCTAATCAGATATCACTTGTTGATTTTCGGGAGTGAATACGGTCTCGGTGTGGTAAGACTCCTAAGCTCAGCCTGAGGTATAGAGGTGTGAGGAAGTTTTTGCTAAAATAAAAGAGCCTTATGTCATTTAGTATAATGCTGTTAAGGATATGCCTCAGCTTTCTCCTCAAATGTCTCAAGCTATGGTTGTTTCACATGCAGTGCCCTGCGGGTCCTCTCAACCTCCTGGGGTTGTTTATTTGCCAGGAGATTTTGCTGCGCAGATTACTTCCATAGTGTCTGCAGCTTTATCTGCTTTCCCTAGTTAAGGTAAACGTAAGAGGAAATCTAAATATATTTCTACTAGTAAGGTTTCTGACCCTTCTAAGTCTGCTCTGGTCAACCTTTCTCAAATGTCTGATGAGGAGGATACTTAAGTAGCTTCTGAAGGTGAAATCTCAGACTGACATGATGGGGGAAAATTCTTCATAATCTGAAGAAGTTAATTTCATATTTAAGCTTGAACATCTACCTTTGCTTCTGAACGAGGTTCTAGCTACTTTAGACGACGCCGATCCTTCGGTTGCTGTCAACCCTAAAAAGTCCACTAAACTTAAGAGTTTATCATTCTCCCTCATCTGTGGATGTTTTTCCTGTTCCAGACAAGATGTCTGAAATTATAGCTCAGGAATAGGATAAACCAGGAGTTCCTTTTTCCCCTTCCCCTGTTTTTAAAAAAGATGTTTCCTGTTGCTGACTCCATTCGTGACTCTAGACGCACTGTGCCTAAAGTAGAAGGAGCTATCTCTACTCTAGCCAAAATAGCTACAATTCCTATAGAGGATTGTTGTTCTTTTAAGGGTCTTATGGATAAAAAGCTAGAGGCTTACTTAAAGAAGATGTACATCCATAAAGGGTTACAGTGGCAACCTACGACAAGTATTGCTAAGGTTGCGGGAGTAGCATCTTATTAGTGCGATGCCTCGTCTGATCTGATATCAGAAGAGACTACTATAGAGGAGATCCAAGATAGGTTCAAAGCTCTTAAACTGGCCAATACCTTTATCTGTGATGCCAACATGCAGGTAAATTAGACTGGGAGCTAAGATGTCTAGCTTCACTGTTCTAGCTCGCAGAGCTCTGTGATGAAAATCTTGGTCTGCTGATGTAACTTCAAAGGCCAAGCTGTTGTCTTTAACTTATAAAGGTAAAACTTTATTTGGTCCTGGTCTGGCGGAAATCATTTCCGAAATTACAGGTGGAAAGGGTTCTTTCCTACCCCAGGACAAGAAGAATAGACCCAAGGGTCGCCAGAATTCAAATTTTCGTTCCTTTCGTAACTTTAAAGGACAGAAGTCTTCCTCCTCTTCTTCAAAACGGAGCCATCCAAGACCTCATGGAGGTCTAGTCAGCCATGGAATAAGGGGAAGCAAAACAAAAAGCACGATGTAGCAAACAGCACGGTCTATGAGTAAGGCAGAGAAGCTGAAACATGTCAGACCGCTGCTGTCCTAGCTCTTTTGTTTTAATGCACTGAGAGTGTTTTTACATTTTGTATGGCAATAAAAGCTAAGTATTATCTTTTACCTGTGGCCCCGACTCGCCTTTTTTTCTCTTGTGGCTGCTGTTGATTTTGCAGACTGTCGGAGGTCTGCAGGCGGTTTGCGGGGAGCACCTCTGTGGTTGCTGTGTTTGGAGCCGTTACATTGGTCACTTTGGTAGTGACGAAGAAGCCAAAGGGAGGAATTGTCACACTCACTCGGGAACTGATTGAGACCAGGAGAGTTCAGAGAGCAGTTGCGGTTGGCGACCGGAGCCCCCAAGGTACTGTGTTCCAACAGCATAAAGGATGTTTGTACTGTGATGCCCCCATTGTAGGCTCTTGACATTTTAATTTGTATCTGGCTAAGTGAGCGCTGTTTCAGGACTTATCTGTATATAGTAAGCAAAACAAGAAGCCTTCCACTGATTCTAAATCAGCATGAAGGGTCCGCCCCCGATCCAATTTTGGATCTAGTGGGGGGCAGGCTTTCTCTTTTTCAGCAAGCTTGGATACGCAATGTCCCAGATCTGTGGGCTGTGGACAAAGTATCCCATGGTTACAAAATAGGACAGATTTCTCCTGTCAAGACTATCCACAAACCAGGTAAAGAGGGAGGCCTTCTTAAACTGTGTAGAAGACCTATCTTCCCTGGCAGTAATTGTTCCGGTTCCTGTAAAGGAACAGGGTCAAGTATTCTATTCAAATCTATTTGTGGCTCCCAAAAAGGAGGGAACTTTCCGTCCCATCCTAGACCTAAAGTGCCTGAACAAATTCCTCAGGGTTCCGTCCTTCAAGATGGAAACTATTCGTTCCATTCTTCCATTGGTTCAGGAAGGTCAGTTCATGACAACCATAGACATGAAGGACGCGTATTTACGTGTTCCCATTCACAGGGATCATCACCAGTTTCTAAGGTTTGCCTTTCTGGACAAGCATTTCCAGTTTGTTTCACTTCTGTTTGGTCTTGCCATGGCTCCCAGAATATTTAGAAAGGTTCTGGGGGCCCTGTTGGCAGTGGTCAGATCCCAGGGAATTGCAGTGATGCCTTACCTAGACGACATCTTGGTTCAGGCGTCATTTCAACTAGCAAAACCTTGTGTTATCTTTTCTACGTTCCCACGGATGGAAAGTGACTCTGGAAAAGAGTTCCCTTGTTCCAGCTACAAGGGTGTGTTTCTTAGGAACATTTCCCTGTCCATGAAGATTTTCCTGACGGATGTCAGAAAAACCAAACTTCCTGCTTCGTGCCTTTCTCTACACTCTGCTATTCGTCCATCAGTGGCTCAATGCATGGAGGTTAATTGTCTGATGGTTGCTTCCATGGACACCTTTCATTTTGCTCAGTTCCATCTGAAACCTCTGCAACTATGCATGCTCAGTCTATGGAACAGAGACCAATCGGATCTCTCGCAGAGGATAGATCTAGAACCTCTAACGAGACTCTCTCTCGTCGTGGATTTCACAGGAACATCTTTCTCAAGGCACTTGCTTCCTGAGACCTTCCAGGGTGATTGTGACTACGGACGCCAGCCTGTTAGGCTGGGGAGCAGTTTGGGGCTCTCTAAAATCTCAGGGCCTGTGAACTTGGGAGGAGTCTTCTCTTCCCATAAACATCTTGGAGTTGAGAGCAATCTTTAATGCCTTAACAGCTTGGCCTCAATTATCTTTAGTCCGGTTTATCAGATTCAAGTCGTACAACATCACCTCAGTGGCTTACATCAACCACCAGGGAGGAACTCAGAGTTCTTTGGCCATGAATGAGGTGACTCACATTCTGCAGTGGGCGGAAGCTCACGATTGTCTATCTGCCATCCACATTCCAGGAGTGGACAACTGGGAGGCCTATTTTCTGAGCAGACAGACTTTTCACCCTGGGGAGTGGGCTCTCCATCAGGGAGTTTTTTCAAGGATAACATTAAGGTGGGTGGTTTCCGGAGTTGGGTCTGATGGCGTCTTGTCAAAATGCCAAGCTTCCAAAGTACGGTTTGGTTCAAGGTCAAGAGATCCTTAGGCCGCTCTGATAGACGCCCTAGCGGTTCCTTGGATCTTCTCTCTGGCATACCTGTTCCTTTTGTTTGTTCTTCTTCCATGAGTCATTGTTCGTATCAAACAAGAGAGAGCATCTGTAATTCTAATAGCTCCGACATGTCCTCGCAGGATATGTTTTGCGGATCAGGTGAGGATGTCATCTCTTCCACCTTTGAGGTTTCCTCTGAGGAAAGACCTTCTAATTCAGGGTCCATTCCTCCATCCAAACCTGGATTCTCTGAAGCTGACTGCTTGGAGACTGAAAGCCAAGTTTTGTCTAGAAGTGGTTTTTCTGAGGCAGTCATTGATACCATGCTTCAGGCTTGTAAACCTGTTACTCGCAGGATTTCCCATAAGGTATGGTGTAAATACCTTTTATTGGTGCGAATCTAAGGGATTCTTCTGGAGCCGGGTGAGGAATCCCCGTATTTTATCCTTTCTTCAGGATGGTCTGGAGAAAGGGTTGTCGGTCAGTACACTGAAGGGTCAGATATCTGCACTGTCTATTCTTTTGCACAAATGCCTGGCTGATTTGCCAGATGTTCAAGCTTTTGTTCAGGCCTTAGTCAGAATCAGGCCTGTGTTTAAACCTCTTGCTCCTCCTTGGAGTCTTAACCTTGTTCTTAAAGTTTTGCAGCAGGCTCCGTTTGAGCTGATGCATTCTGTTGATATTAAATTGTTATCTTGGAAGGTTTTGTTTTTTCTTGCTATTTCTTCTGCTTGCAGAATGTCTGAGCTTTCGGCTCTGCAGTGTGATTTCCCCATACCTTTTTTTTTTTTCATGCAGATAAGGCGGTCCTTCGTACTAAGTTGGGTTTTCTCCCTAAGGTTGTGTCAGATCGAAACATTAAAAAGAAAATTGTTGTTCCTTCTTTTTGTCCTAATCCTTCTTCCCAGAAAGAATGTTTGCTACATAACCTGGATGTTGTGCGTGCTCTAACATTTTACCTCCAAGCAACTAAACATTTTCGCCAATGTTCTTCCCTCTTTGTGGCTTTCTCTGGCAAGCGTAAAGATCAGAAGGCCACTTCTACTACCCTTTCCCTCTGGTTAAGAAGTATTATTCTTATGAGACAGCTGGACAGCAGCCTCCTGAGAGAATTATGGCTTATTCCACTAGGGCTGTCTCCTCATCTTGGGCTTTCAAAAATGAAGCTTCTGCGGAACAGATTTGCAAGGTGGCAACATTTGTCCTCTTTGCGTACTTTTTCCAAATTCTACAAATTTGATACTTTTGCCTCAGCTGAGGCCTCTTTTGGGAGAAATGTTCTTCAAGTGGTGGTGCCTTCTGTTTAGGTCCTCCTTCCTTTTTCTCACTCCCTTTTCATTCTGTGTCCTCTAGCTTGGGTATTGGTTCCCACTAGTAATTGGAATGAAATTGTGGACTCTCCTTGCCATAGGAAAGAAAACAAAATTTATGCTTACCTGATTTATTTCTTTCCGTGCATGGAGAGTCCACGACCCCGCACTCTGTTTAATATAATTTGGCAGTTTTTTAAAAGTAAACCTCAGGCACCTCCTATACCTTTTTGTGTTTCTTCTTTTTCCATTTTCCTTCGACTGAATGCCTGGGGATTATGGGTAAGGGAAGTTAAACTTAACAGCTTTGCTGGGGTGCTCCTTGCCTCCTCCTGCTGGCCAGGAGTTGAATATCCCACTAGTAATTGGAATGAAGCCGTGGACTCTCCATGCCCGGAAAGAAAGAAATTTATCAGGTAAGCATAAATTTTGTTTTCTCTAGACTGTCCCTTTAAATATTGTTTATTAAAGATAGTATACAAGCTGTTTTTGTAATAAAAACTTTAGGAAATAGCATTGTCATTACAATGAACTAGGCGATAAGCCTGCCCAGAGGGCAAGCTATGTTTAAAAACTACAACCCCCCAAGCTAAAGTAAAAAAAATTACAGAAAAAAATAAACAAAGGTATCCAAAATAAAAAATGTAAAGCTAAACTAATACCCCTATAAAAAAAATCCCCCCCCCCAAAATAAAACCCCCCCCTAATCTAATACTAAACTACCAATAGCCCTTGAAAGGGCTTTTGTAGGGCATTGCCCTAAGTTAAACAGCTCTTTTACCTCTAAAAAATACGAAATCTTCCCTAACAGTAAAAACCCTCCACCCACCAAACCCCCCAAAATAAAAAAAACTAAACTACCCATTGCCCCTAAAGGGGCATTTGTATGGAAACACCCCAAAAATTAAAATAAAAAAAGCCTAAGCCCCAAATATGTACTCACTGTTCCTGAAATCCAGCGGAGAAGGTCTTCTTCCAGAAGGATCCATCATTTTCTATCTTCATCCGGAGTGAATGCAGTGCGTAGCGGAGGTGCGGAGCTGTGTTCCCGATGCCTGGATCCTCAGTGGTGGTCCTCAACTGTTGCATGGAGGCTCCACCTCATCCGATGTCCATCGTAGACTTTGAATGCAAGGTACCGCAATCAATTTGGGGTACCTTGCATTCCTATTGGCTGAAATTTTGAAATCAGCCAATAGGATTAGAGCTACTGAAATCCTATTGGCTGTTCAAATCAGCCAATAAGATTTCATTAGCTCGCATCCTATTGTCTGATTTTAAAATATCAGCCAATAGGAATGCAAGATACCCCAATAAATATGGGGTACTTTGCATTCAGTCTCCAGTGTGCGGCGGACGATCGCATGAAGAGGAGCCTCCACAACGTCTAGGACCGCCGTCGAGGACCACCACATCTGGGAAGACCATTCCGCACCGCCTTCGCTGTGGATGAGGATAGAAGATAATGGACCCGCCTGGAAGAAGACCTCCGCCGGACTTCAGGAACCGTGAGTACCTATTTGGGGCTTAGTGTTAGTTTTTTTTTTTTAAATTCTTGAATTTTTAAGATTAGGGATTTGGGCGCTGTAAAAGAGCTGAATGCCTTTTTAAGGGCAGTAAAAGAGCTGAATGCCCTTTTAAGGGCAATGCTCATACAAATGCCCCTTTAGGGGCAATGGGTAGTTTAGGTTTTTTTAAGTGTTAGGTTTTTTTTATTTTGGGGGGTTTGGTGGGTGGGGGGCTTTTACTGTTAGGAGGGACTTGGTTTATTTTTAATGTAAAAGAGCTTTTAGGGCAATGTCCTACAAAAAGCCCTTTTAAGGGCTATTGGTAGTTTATTCTTAGATTAGGGGGTGTTTTTATTTTGGGGGGCTTTTTTATTTTCATAGGGATTTGGTTTAATTTTTATTATTTTGTGTAATGTTAGACTTTTTTATTTTATGTAATTTTAGATTAATTTAAATTTAGTTTTCTTTATTTTTTAATTAATGTTAGTTTTTTATTTTAATTGTAATTTAGGATTATTTTAATTTATGTAATGGGGTTAATTTAGGGGGTGTTAGGTTAGGGGGCTTAGTGATTTAGGATTATTTCTTTCATGTAATTGGCAAGAGTCCATGAGCTAGTGACGTATGGGATATACAATCCTACCAGGAGGGGCAAAGTTTCCCAAACCTCAAAATGCCTATAAATACACCCCTCACCACATCCACAATTCAGTTTTACAAACTTTGCCTCCTATGGAGGTGGTGAAGTAAGTTTGTGCTAAGATTTCTACGTTGATATACGCTTCTCAGCATTGTTGAAGCCCGATTCCTCTCAGAGTACAGCGAATGTCAGAGGGACGTGAAGGGAGTATCACTTATTGAATACGATGATTTCCCTAACGGAGGTCTATTTCATAGGTTCTCTGTTATCGGTCGTAGAGATTTATCTCCTACCTCCCTTTTCAGATCGACGATATACTCTCAATTTACCATTACCTCTACTGATAACTGTTTCAGTAGTGGTTTGGCTATCTGCTATATGTGGATGGGTGTCTTTTGGTAAGTATGTTTTTTAATATTTAAGACACCTCAGCTATGGTTTGGCACTTTATGCATTTATATTATATAAAGTTCTAAATATATGTACTGTACTTCATATTTGCCATGAGTCAGGTTCATGTATTTCCTTCAGACTGTCAGTTTCATATTTGGGGAAAATAAACATTTTTTTAAGAAATTTTTTTCTTACCTGGGGTTTAGTCTTTTTTTCAATTGACTACTTCTTGCAAAATGACTTTATTGCGTCATTTTTGGCGCGAAAAATACGTCTATGATGCAACTTCGTCATTTCCGGCATCATAGTTGACGCCGAAGCCTTACACACGGTTGCGTTATTAGTGACGCAAGTGTGCCATTTCCGGTTATTATTGGCGCCAAAAAAGTTTTCCGTTACGTTGTGCGTCATACTTGGCGCCAAACTTTTTCATTATTTTAATACCCCATTGATGTTTGCCTCTTGCCTTTTTCTCTATCAGAGGGCTATGCTATTTGCATTTTTTCCCATTCCTGAAACTGTCATATAAGGAAATTGATAATTTTGCTTTATATGTTGTTTTTTCTTTTACATTTTGCAAGATGTCTCAATCTGATCCTGCCTCAGAAGTTTCTGCTGGAACATTGATGCATGACATCGGTTCTACCAAAGCTAAGTGCATTTGTTGTAAGATTGTGGAGATTATTTCGCCGAATGTCATTTGTAATAATTGTCATGATAAACTTTTACATGCAGATAGTGTGTCCATCAGTAATAGTACTTTGCCAGTTGCAGTTCCTTCAACTTCTAATGTACATGATATACCTATGAATTTTAAAGAATTTGTTTCTGATTCTATCCAGAAGGCTTTGTCTGCATTTCCACCTTCTAATAAACGTAAAAGGTCTTTTAAAACTTCTCATTCAGTTGATGAAATTTCAAATGACCAACAACATAATAATTTATCCTCCTCTGATGAGGATCTATCTGATACAGAAGATCCTTCCTCAGACATTGACACTGACAAATCTACTTATTTATTTAAAATAGAGTATATGCGTTCTTTATTAAAAGAAGTGTTAATTACTTTGGATATTGAGGTAACCAGTCCTATTGACGTTCAGTCTAATAAATTAAATGCTGTTTTTAAACCACCTCCTGTGGTTTCTCCAGGGGTTTTTCCTATTCCTGAGGCTATTTCTGATATGATTTCTAAGGAATGGAATAAGCCAGGTACTTCTTTTATTCCTTCAAGGTTTAAAAAATTGTATCCTTTACCAGCAAATTCTATAGAGTTTTGGGAAAAATCCCCTAAGTTGATGGGGCTATTTCTACTCTTGCTAAATGTACCACTATTCCTATGGAAGATAGTACTTCCTTTAAGGATCCTTTAGATAGGAAGCTTGAATCTTATCTAAGGAAAGCCTATTTATATTCAAGTCATCTTTTCAGACCTGCAATTTCTTTGGTGGATGTTGCGGCTGCTTCAACTTTCTGGTTGGAGAATTTAGCGCAACAAGAATTGGATTCTGACATATCTAGCATTATTCGCTTACTGCAATATGCTAATCATTTTATTTGTGATGCCTTTTTTGATATTATCAAAATTGATGTTAGATCCATGTCTTTAGCTATTTTAGCTAGAAGAGCTTTGTGGCTTAAATCTTGGAATGCTGATATGACATCTAAATCTAGATTACTATCTCTTTCTTTCCAAGGTAATAATTTATTTGGTTCTCAGTTGGATTCTATTATTTCAACTGTCACTGGGGGAAAGGGAGTTTTTCTGCCTCAAGATAAAAAACCTAAGGGTAAATCTAAGGCTTCTAACCGTTTTTGTTCCTTTCGTCAAAATAAGGAACAAAAACTCAATCCTTTCCCCAAGGAATCTGTTTCCAATTGGAAGCCTTCATCAAATTGGAATAAATCCAAGCCATTTAAGAAACCAAAGTCAGCCCCTAAGTCCGCATGAAGGTGCGGCCCTCATTCCAGCTCAGCTGGTAGGGGGCAGATTAAGGGTTTTCAAGGATATTTGGATAAATTGTGTCCAAAATCAATCAATGGATTCAGAGCATTGTGTCTCAAGGGGATCGAATAGGATTCAGAGTAAGATCTCATGTGAGAAGATTTTTTCTCTCACGTATCCCAGCAAATCCAGTAAAAGCTCAGGCTTTTCTGAAGTGTGTTTCAGACCTGGAGTCTTCAGGGGTAATCATGCCAGTTCCTTTTCAGGAACAAGGTTTGGGGTTTTATTCAAATCTATTCATTGTCCCAAAGAAGGAAAATTTATTCAAACCAGTTCTGGATCTGAAAATTTTGAATCGTTATGTAAGAGTACCAACTTTCAAGATGGTGACTATAAGGACTATTCTGCCTTTTGTTCAGCGAGGACATTATATGTCCACAATAGACTTGCAGGATGCATACCTTCATATTCCGATTCATCCAGAACATTATCAGTTTCGGATATTCTCTTTTCTAGACAAGCATTACCAATGTGTTGCTCTTCCATTTGGCCTAGCAACAGCTCCAATAATCTTTTCAAAGGTTCTAGGTGCCCTACTCTCTGTAATCAGAGAACAGGGTATTGCAGTGTTTCCTTATTTGGACGATATCTTGGTACTAGCTCAGTCTTTACGTTCTGCAGAATCTCACACGAATCAACTAGTGTTGTTTCTTCGGAAACATGGTTGGAGGATCAATTTACCAAAAAGTTTCTTGATTCCTCAGACAAGGGTCACCTTTTTAGGCTTCCAGATAGATTCAGTGTCCATGACTCTGTCTCTAACAGACAAGAGACGTTTAAAATTGGTTGCAGCCTGTCGGCACCTTCAGTCTCAGTCATTCCCTTCAGTGGCTATGTGCATGGAAGTTTACAGTCTACAGCTTTGTATGCTGAACCAATGGTGCAGGGATTATACAAAGATATCACAATTAATATCCTTAAATCCCAATGTACAAAACTCTGACGTGGTGGATAGCTCACCATTGTTTAGTTCAAGGGGCTTTTTTTGTTCGGCCAACCTGGACTGTGATCACAACAGATGCGAGTCTTTCAGGTTGGGGAGCTGTTTGGGTATCTCTGACAGAACAAGGGGTTTGGAAATCTCAAGAGGCGAGATTACCAATAAATATTTTAGAACCCCGTGCAATTCTCAGAGCTCTTCAGTTTTGGCCTGTGTTAAAGAGAGAACCGTTCATTTGTTTTCAGACAGACAATATCACAACAGTGGCATATGTCAATCATCGGGGTGGGACTCACAGTCCCCAAGCAATGAAAGAAGTATCTCGGATACTTGCTTGGGCGGAATCCAGCTCCTGTCTAATCTCTGTGGTGCATATCCCAGGTGTAGACAATTGGGAGGCGGATTATCTCAGCCGTCAGACTTTACATCCAGGGGAGTGGTCTCTCCATCCAGATGTGTTTTCTCAGATTGTTCAGATGTGGGGTCTTCCAGAGATAGATCTCATGGACTCTCATCTAAACAAAAAACTTCCCAGATACCTGTCCAGGTCCAGGGATGTTCAGGCGGAAGCAGTGGATGTGCTGACACTTCCTTGGTGTTATCATCCTGCTTACATTTTCCCACCTCTAGTTCTCCTTCCAAGAGTGATCTCCAAAATCATCATGGAACAATCGTTTGTGTTGCTGGTGGCTCCAGCATGGCCACACAGGTTTTGGTATGTGCATCTGGTTCGGATGTCCAGTTGCCAACCTTGGCCACTTCCGTTAAGGCCGGACCTACTGTCTCAAGGTCCGTTTTTCCATCAGGATCTCAAATTATTAAATTTGAAGGTATGGAAATTGAATGCTTAGTACTAAGTCATAGAGGTTTCTCTGACTCAGTGATTAATACTATGTTACAAGCTCGTAAATCTGTCTCTAGAAAGATTTATTATAGAGTTTGGAAGACTTACATTTCATGGTGTTCTTCTCATAAATTCTCTTGGCATTCTTTAGAATTCCTAGAATTTTACAGTTTCTTCAGGATGGTTTGGATAAAGGTTTGTCTGCAAGTTCCTTGAAGGGACAAATCTCTGCTCTTTCTGTTTTATTTCACAGAAAGATTGCTATACTTCCTGATATTCACTGTTTTGTACAGGCTTTAGTTCGTATTAAGCCTGTCATTAAATCAATTTCTCCTCCCTGGAGTCTTAATTTGGTTTTGAAGGCTTTACAGGCTCCTCCATTTGAGCCTATGCATTATTTGGACATTAAACTACTTTCTTGGAAAGTGTTGTTCCTTTTGGCTATCTCTTCTGCTAGAAGAGTTTCTGAGCTATCTGCTCTTTCTTGTGAGTCTCCTTTTCTGATATTTCATCAGGATAAGGCAGTTTTGCTGACTTCTTTTCAATTTTTACCTAAGGTCTTGAATACTAACAACATTAGTAGAGAAATTGTTGTCCCTTCCTTGTGTCCTAATCCTAAGAATTCTTTGGAAAGATCCTTACATTCTTTGGATGTGGTAAGAGCTTTGAAATATTATGTGGAAGCTACTAAAGATTTCAGGAAGACTTCCAGTCTATTTGTTTTATTTTCTGGTCCTAGGAAAGGTCAGAAGGCTTCTGCTATTTCCTTGGCTTCTTGGTTGAAACTTTTGATTCATCAAGCTTATTTGGAGTCGGGTCAGGCCCGCCTCAGAGAATTACAGCTCATTCTACTAGATCAGTCTCCACTTCGTGGGCCTTTAAGAATGAAGCTTCAGTTTATCAGATTTGCAAAGCGGCAACTTGGTCCTCTTTGCATACATTTACTAAATTCTACCGTTTTGATGTATTTGCTTCTTCAGAAGCAGTTTTTGGTAGAAAAGGTCTTCAGGCAGCTGTTTCAGTTTGATTTTTCTGCTTTTGATTTAAGTTTTTTTCTTTCATTTATGAGAATAAACTTATTTTTTTGGGTTGTGGATTAATTTTTTTCAGTGGAAAATGGCTGTTTTTATTTTTATCCCTCCCTCTCTAGTGACTCTTGCGTGAAGTTCCACATCTTGGGTATTGCTATCCCATACGTCACTAGCTCATGGACTCTTGCCAATTACATGAAAGAAAACATAATTTATGTAAGAACTTACCTGATAAATTAATTTCTTTCATATTGGCAAGAGTCCATGAGGCCCACCCTTTTTATGGTGTTATGATTTTTTTGTATAAAGTACAATTATTTCCAAATTTCTTTTGTTGATGCTTTTTACTCCTTTCTTTATCACCCCACTGCTTGGCTATTCGTTGAAAACTGAATTGTGGGTGTGGTGAGGGGTGTATTTATAGACATTTTGAGGTTTGGGAAACTTTGCCCCTCCTGGTAGGATTGTATATCCCATACGTCACTAGCTCATGGACTCTTGCCAATATGAAAGAAATGAATTTATCAGGTAAGTTCTTACATAAATTATGTTTTTAATGTATGTAATGGGGTTAATTTAGGGGGTGTTAGGTTAGGGGGCTTAGTGATTTGTTATTTGCGTTGTGGGGTTAGGCGGTTTAGGGGTTAATAGATTTATTATGTTAATTGCTGTGTGGATTAATGGTGGTTTAGGGGTTTATAGATTTATTAGGTTAATTAGCAAATTACCAGATAATTTCCTTTCCTTCTGTACAGCGAGAGTCCACAGCTGCATTCCTTACTTGTGGGAATACTGAACCTGGCCACCAGGAGGAGGCAAAGAAACCCCAGCCAAGGCTTAAATACCTTCCCCACTTCCTTCATCCCCCAGTCATTCTGCCGAGGGAACAAGGAACAGTAGGAGAAATTTCATGGTGAAAAAGGTGCCAGAAGAATAAATTAAAATTTAGGGCCGCCCATCGGAGAACACGGGCGGGAGCTGTGGACTTTCCCTGTACAGAAGGAAAGGAAATTATCTCGTAAGCATAATTTATGTTTTCCTTCTTAACACAGGGAGAGTCCACAGCTGCATTCTTACTTTTTGGGAAATTATACCCAAGCTCCAGAGGACACTGAATGCTAACGGGAGGGTTAAAAAACAGAGGCGGCCCCTAATCGGGGGCACCACAGCCTGCAAAACCTTTCTCCCGAAGGCTGCTTTAGCAGACGCAAAAACATCAAACTTGTAAAATTTGGAAAAAAGTATGAAAGGAGGACCCAGGTAGCCGCCTCACAAATCTGATCCATAGAGGCCTCATTTTTAAAGACCCAAGAGGAAGCCACAGCTCTCGTAGAATGAGCCGTAATCCTCTGAGGAGGCTTAAGACCCACTGACTCATATGCTAAGCGGATGATACTCCTCAACCAAAAAGATAAGGAAGTCGAAGAGACCCTCTGACCCCTACGCTTCCCAGAATAGATAACAAACAGAGAAGAAGTTTGTCTAAATTCCTTCAAAACCTGAAGATAGAACTTCAAGGCACGAACCACATTCAGATTTTGCAGTAAACGATCCTTCGATGAAGAAGGATTTAGGACATAAGAAAGGAACCACAATTTCTTGTTGATCTTGCGATTTGATACAACCTTAGGAAGAAATCCTAACCTGGTCCGTAGAACAGCCTTAACAGCATGGAACGCCAGATAAGAAGGGTCACATTGCAAGGCAGCAATCTCAGAGAGACTGCGTGCAGAAGCAATAGCTAGAAGAAAAAGAGCCTTCCAAGACAAACAACTTAATGTCAACCTCATGCATAGGCTCAAACGGAGCCTGTTGCAAAACTTTAAGAACAAGATTTAAACTCCAAGGAGGAGCATTAGAGCTAAACACTGGTCTGATCCTAGTCAGAACCTTAACAAAAACTGTACATCCGGAAGCTCAGCGAGCCTCTTGTGCAGTAAAGCAGTAAAAAATCTGTCCCTTCAAGGAACAAGCTAAGAGGCCCTTCTCCAGTCCATCCTGGAGAAAAGAAAGAATCCTGGCAACCTTTACTTTGTGCCAGGACAAACCACGCTCTTCACACCAGAATAAGTAGGTCCTCCACACCTTATGATATATGCGACTAAAAACCGGCTTACGAGCTTGAATGCGAGTATCAATAACACTCTCAGAAAACCCTCTCTTGGCTAAGACTAAGCGTTTAATCTCCACGCAGTCAGCATCAGAGAATCTAGATTTTGATGAAGAAAGGGGGCCTTGTTCCAGCAGATCCCTGCGACAAGGTAACCTCCAAGGAGGAGATGATGACATCCCCACTAGATCCACAAACAATATCCTTTGCGGCCACGATGAAGCAATCAGTATCACTGACGCCTGCTCCTGTATGACTCAAGCCACCACTCAAGAAAGGAGTTTTAATTGCAGGAAAAGAGAAATTAGATTGAACCTCCAAGGCACCGCTAATACATCTATTAGCTCCGCCTGAGGTTTCCTGGACCTCGACCCATATCTGGGTAGCTTGGTATTAAGACAGGATGCCATGAGATCTGTTTCCGGCGTTCCCCACCTGACGGAATGTGGATCGCTGACAGCGAACAGTTGTGGGTCTCCGCCCACTCCAGAATCCGAGATACTTCCCTCATTGCTATGGAGCTTCTTGTTCCCCCCTAATGGTTGAGGTAAGCCATCAAGGTTATATTGTCTGAATGGAATCAGATAAATTGGGACGAACCCAGTAGGGGCCAAGCTTCCAGAGCATTGAATATTGCCCGAATATCTAGAAAGTTGAACGTTAGAGAGCTCTCCACCCTGCATCTACAGGCCTTGCACCTTCTTTGCGCCCCAAACAGCTCCCCATCCTGACAGACTTGCGTCTGTAGTCAGTCACCCAGGATGATCTTAAAAAGGATGTCCCTCGGGACAGGAGATCTGGACAGAGCCACCAAGAGAGCGATTCTCTCGACCAGTTGTCCAGAGAAATCTGTTGAGAAAGATCCAAATTATTGCTGTTTCACTGCCTCAGCATGCACAGTCGCAACGGCCTGAGGTGGAACCTGGCAAGGAGAGCGATGTCCATGCTGGACACCATGAGACCAATCACCTCCATACACTGAGCCATAGGTGGCCTTAAGGAGATCTGGAGGGCAAGAAGCTAGCTTGCAACTTGTCTGCTCTGTTAGAAATATTTCCATGACTATGGAATCTATTATTTTGCCCAGGAATTCCACCCTGGGGCTTGGAATAAGAGCACTCCTTTCTCTATTTATCTTCCCTCCATGGGATTGTAAAAAAAGATTCCGAATTGTCTTCCGCCAGATGAAACGATGGTGCTTGTACCAGAATATCGTCCAAGTAGTGAGCAACTGCTATACCAGGAACGCAAACCTGAGGAACTGGAAGTGTTCCATGTGGATTGGAAGGTGAAGGAATGCTTCCTTCAGATCTCTAGTGGTCATAAACTGCCCTTTCTGAATTAAGGGAAGGATGGACCTTATCGTCTCCATCTTGACGAGGGGACATTTAGAAATTTGTTTAAGCACTTTAGGTCCAGAACTGGACGGAAAAATTACTCCTCCTTTGGGACCACAAAAATATTAGAATAGTATCCCAAACCTCTCTCTGCGATAGGCACTGGGACAATGACCCCAAAGGAGGACAGATCCCTTACGCACTCCAGAAAGGCTTCCCGCTTTCCTAGTCTTGAGACAGGTTGTGATGATGAATCTGCTCCTGAGTTATTAAGATTTGAAACCTATCTTGTAACCCTGAGCTATGACCTCCAGGACCCAAGGATCCTGCACGCCCCTGAACCAAGCCTCTGAAAGAGCGACAGTCTGTCCCCTACACGATCCAAAATAGGACCGGGGGCCGCCCCTTCATGCAGACTTAGCCTCAGTGGGCTTCTGGCTCTGCTTGGATCTTTTCCAAGGCTGAGCCGGGTTCCAAGAACTTTTGGTTTGCTCTGGCTTAGCAGAGTCCTCTGACGCTGGGTTTTTATCAAAACTAAAGGAACGAAAATTCCTTAGATTTTTTCTCCTTATCTTACGGTATGAAGGCACCCTTGGCCCCTGAAACCAAACTCTTTCCCTTAAAGGAGAGGGAAAGAGACTAGACTTAGAAGTTATATCTGTCAGAGCGCCTTACGGGCCTGAACAGAAAACCTGAAGTCTTAGCCATAGGCTAATTAATCTGCGTAATAACAGCACAGATAAAAGAATTAGTAACCCAGAAGGCCGTAATTCTTTTCTGAAAAATGTTGAGAGAACCCTCCACCTCGATCATTTTTGCGAAGGAGACGCACCAAAAGGTAGCCGCTCCAGCAACTGTGGCGACAAGTGCTGCCAGTAAAAACAAATATCCCATAAGTTGAAACATCATCTTTAACAGAGTTTCCATTCTTATATCCGACGGGTCTGTGGATGACGAACTATCCTTACACGGGTTAGTATTACGTGGGGCAAGCGTAAAATAGCGCCAACCAAGTAGGGGTGGAAAAAAGAAAACCCATCCTCATAGAGACCCCGTAACCGGAATGAATCAGAATCCTCCATAGCTAAAGTACGATATGCAGAGGACTACAGAAAAAAACTTTATTTTAAATTTTAAAAAAATGCACATTTTTATACCCCCAATAGCTGGGGCACTCACCACCTCCTATGACCCAGACAGAACAGAGATAAAACTCCTCTCCGGTAGTAACCCGTCAAGAGAAAGGAAATGGAAGCCTCGATCATTCCGGTCACATGGTTCGCAAATGCAGGACCGTCCCTGCTTTGAGAAAAAGAACGCCAAGCTTTTAAGCTGCGCAACCTACAAAGTGAAAGTGAAACCGGTATGTTCCATCTCAGCCTATGAGCCTATAAACATCTTACACATAAAGCAGCATAAAATCAAATAAAGCATATATGATTAAACCCATCTGTTCATAATTCCCCTCAGTAGATATTAACCCTTGATTCCATACAGATAAAAGGAGCCACACTGGGACCCTGTCTTCTAGCGTTTGCAATATGTGTAAAAAATGAAACGATCTTACCGGAATCTATGCCGTAGAACAGTAACACGGTCCTTCAAGTTTGACAGATTGTAGCAGCGCTTCTGACATGTTCAAGTTTGACAGTTTGTAGCAGCGCTTCTGATATGGACTTGAGTGAAGAAAGCAGGCAGTGAAACTTGTCAACACTGATTGCTTAAGGAGCTGATAGCAGGCAGTCTGGATGGGTTCGCAGAAAGATTCTCCCTGCATCTCCAGACTCTAACTTTCGTCAATGCTCTCACTGAGAGGCTAACAAGACTTCTTAAAACTCCAGTCCCATAGCGAAGAGTACTACCCTCCATAAGAGACTACTCCGAATCTTCCAACACATCTCTGCCATCCTCTTGTGACAAAGGCAAAGAATGACTGGGGGAAGTATTTAAGCCTTTGGCTGGGGTGTCTTTGCATCCTCCTGGTGGCCAGGATCCGTATTCCCACAAGTAAGGAATGCAGCTGTGGACTCTCCCTGTATTAAGAAGGAAAGATGTATTAGGTAGTTTGCGATGTTGAGGTTGGCGGATTTAGGGGTTAATAATTTTAGTAGGTAGTTGGTTGGTTTTTTTTCTTAATACTTATTGCAGGCGGTTAGGTTTTGTTTTTATTAATGCTTATTGCGTGCAGGTATTTTTTTTTTTTGTTTGTTTGTTTTTTTTAATACTTATTGCGGGCGGTAAGGTTTTTTTTTTTTGTTTTGTTTTTTTAATGCTCCGTTTGCCTTTGAAAGTGGATTCTTTCACCACCCTGCCATTTCCGGAATCCAGGTGAATTCTTTTGGCTGCGTGCGCAGCCAACATTCTTTTGGCTGCTTCGCACTGCCAACATTCCTTTGAGGATGCGTGCGCAACTGGCGACAGCGACGGATGCATTACAAACACGATTATACTATAGATTTAACATCACTTTAAGGAAGTATAAGCTAAATGTATCTATTTTGAAATTTATCAAATAATGAATATATAATTTCACAATAGTGTAATATTTCACATGAGGAAAGTATCATACCTGCAATGCATTTTTAAGACACTAAACTTTAAGCCTGCAAAATATATATTTATTGGGATTATGTGTAGGATCTTCATAAACTGCTAAGAGAAAATTTGAAGGCTTATATTTTCGAGGACTAGCTTCCTCAATACAGACTTTTTGTCTGACACCTCACATGGCCAGTTATATAGTGTTTGCCTAAACCTTTGGGTTATCTACATTTGACTGTGATTGCGAGTAAAAAGGCTATACTGATATCTGAAAAAGGTTCCTGTCCTGTTTATGCACTATAGAAAGCAGATAGATAGATAGATAGATACATCTACCTCTTCCCATTAGTAGCACACTGTGCCCATCCACATCACTCTTGAATCTGACAGCAAAGTTAAGGAAGTCATTGTTCATTTTTTTGCTGTTTGGTAATTTCTGAAATTACAAATAGTCTTCACACTTTTCTTAATGGATGATTATAATTTGATATTTATTATTTATTTGTAAACTGACACCAGATCCTTTAGCTCTCGATTCACCAGCAAGAGTGCAGGAGTTTACGTTAAACTCGCCTATTTCAATGTTCTTCAGATAATCACTTAACCAACATCAAGGTTACAGTGTTACAAAAATCTATGTAAAGCAGCGAAATTGGACCAGACCTTCAGTTGTTGCAGTCAGCAGATTCTGAAAACAGACATAGGTGTGAAACGTTTTCGTGGGTGCTAAGCTTTAGGTAGGGGTTGGTGGCCCTGGAATGAAAATGTGTAAGGGGAGTACATTGCTTGGTTGGATCATATATGGAAGTCCGTTGCTTGACTGGGTAGAGTTATTTAATGGTTCTGGGGTCCGGATTATTAATGTTTGGGAATTGGGGTTAGTTAGTCTGTTTATTTTAAACTATGTCTTTAATGTTGCAAGTATTGTTTCCCATGAACTAAGATGACCTTTCAAGTACACAATGCTATGCACAAGTTTAGCTAGAAAAGCCTCTTATGGCTGTAATAACCTCTTGACAGCTTTTGCCCACAATGGACATTATGTTCTGGAACCAATTTCTACTGCCAAGTTTATTTTACCTGAATAAGAGTTATTTCAAGGTTGCATTTTTTTCATATTTGTAGGTGTGCTACAAAATTTTCAAGACACACTTAAGTATAATACTATTTTGATAGGTACCACTTAGTAGTAGATCTTTTGATTTTTGGATTCCTTTGGTCAAAACATCTCTCAATATTTTAAGAAGCTATGGAAATCCAGCTATTGTTTTAAATTATCTTGTCAATGGCTTTCTTTAAAAGTGGTTGTTAATAGTGTATGTAGTAACTCTCAAGTGTTTACATTTTTTTTTTGTAATTTTGATGATGCCATATACTTTATAAACTTAAATTACCTTAAGCATTTATTCTATTAGATAAAGATAATTGCACTATTGAAGTATTCTAAGTTAGCTTGTTTTGGCACAGCCTGAAGACTAGAATTGGTGAACTATTTAAGTATATTTAAAGTGTATGGCAGTTCTGGGTAGTTTTCCTCGTCATATACAAACAAGTAATTTGCCTTCTTAAGGAAGACTACCTACATACACATAGGGAATTGGACATTTAAAGGGACATACTAAAGCAAAAATTACATGCTCTGCATTTATCCCCTACAAAAGGATATAGGCAAAGTCCTGTGAAGGAGCTACAGGCATTGAAGCTCTTGAACAAAACACACTCAAACAGTTGCATGTAATCAGCAAACTTGCATTTGAGAAGGAAATGTAATGAGGCTTTCTGTCAAAATCTATATTTCTAGGTATTTCTACTTACTAAAATGCTCTGTGTTTGTGGCATTAGTCATGACCCGATGGTACACTGCAGTAAAGTTCTTCACTGTCAATGGCAAATTTTGTTTAAAAGAGGCTGCACCTGGGTTGGTGTTATCCTTTTTGTTTGTATCCTGATTGCATTCTTCTGCCTTTTTGGTGTTTTGTGTGTGTAAATAAAAACAAGTTTCTGTCAGTATAGCTGCCATATTTGCCTCCTGGTAAAACACATTTATTTCATGTAAGTGGCAAGAGTATGGGATATACATTCCTACTAGGAGGGAGCAAAGTTTCCCAAACCTCAAAATGCCTATAAATACACCTCCCACCTCACTCATACCTTAGTTTTACAAACTTTGCCTGCGTTGGAGGATGGTGAAGCAAGTTGTGCTTGATTACTTCTGTGAAAAGCGCTTCTAAGCATTTCGAAGCCCAATTCCTGTCAAAGTACAGTGTTTGTCTGAGGGATGTGAAGGGAGCATTGCCTGATGCCTTGTTTTCACCTATGGGAAATCTATTCTAAGGCTCTCTGTAAATTCGTTTGTGGGGATTCATCTGCCACCTCCCTTTACAGATCGACATTATACTCCTCTACCATTACCTCTGCTGATATGTTTTAGTACTGGTTTGGCTATCTGCTGTATGTGGATGGGTGTCTTCAGGTAAGTATATATCATTTTTTAAGACACTCTCAGCTTTGTTTGGCACTTTATATTTTAAAGTTTTAATATATATTGCATATATTTGCCATGAGTCAGATCTATGATTATTTCCCTTTGCAGTCTAACAGTTTCAGCATGGAAATTGTTTTTGGGAGAAATTTAGTAATTTTTTTCTTACCTGGGGTTCCAGCTAGTTGTAGCTTCAAACTTTTTTTTTTCCAATTTTCACGGGCAAATTAGGCTCGCAATGACGCAAAATTCTTCTATTTATTGCGTGATTCTTGGCGCGGATATTTTTGGCGCGGAGGTTGCATTTGTTGTGACGCGAGTCACGTAATTTCTTGCGTCTTTGTTGAGGCAAATTATTTTGGCATTTCTTGGTAATTTTGGCGGCAAAAGTTTTTTTTTCTCTGCATTTGCGTCATTATTGGCGCCAACAATTGTTTTGTCTTTTCCTCTTTTGCTCTCTGCTCTCATTTGTCTACAGAGGACTATGATGTTTGCTTTTGTTTTTCATATAAGTATTTTTTCATAAGCATTTTTTTCCCATTCCTGAAACTGCTATTTTGAGGAAATTGGATATTTCTTTCATGTAATTAGCAAGAGTCCATGAGCTAGTGACGTATGGGATATACATTCCTACCAGGAGGGGCAAAGTTTCCCAAACCTCAAAATGCCTATAAATACACCCCTCACCACACCCACAAATCAGTTTTTACAAACTTTGCCTCCTATGGAGGTGGTGAAGTAAGTTTGTGCTAGATTCTACGTTGATATGCGCTCCGCAGCAGGTTGGAGCCCGGTTTTCCTCTCAGCGTGCAGTGAATGTCAGAGGGATGTGAGGAGAGTATTGCCTGTTTGAATTCAAAGATCTCCTTCTACGGGGTCTATTTCATAGGTTCTCTGTTATCGGTCGTGGAGATTCATCTCTTACCTCCCTTTTCAGATCGACGATATACTCATATATATATATATATATATATATATATATATATATATATATATATATATATATATATATATATATATATATATACCATTACCTCTGCTGATTTTCGTTTCAGTACTGGTTTGGCTTTCTACAAACATGTAGATGAGTGTCCTGGGGTAAGTAAGTCTTATTTTCTGTGACACTCTAAGCTATGGTTGGGCACTTTTTTAATAAAGTTCTAAATTTATGTATTCAAACATTTATTTGCCTTGACTCAGGATGTTCAACATTCCTTATTTTCAGACAGTCAGTTTCATATTTGGGATAATGCATTTGAATCAATCATTTTTCTTACCTTAAAAATTTGACTTTTTTTCCCTGTGGGCTGTTAGGCTCGCGGGGGCTGAAAATGCTTCATTTTATTGCGTCATTCTTGGCGCAGACTTTTTTGGCGCAAAAAATCTTTTCTGTTTCCGGCGTCATACGTGTCGCCGGAAGTTGCGTCATTTTTTGACGTTCTTTTGCGCCAAAAATGTCGGCGTTCCGGATGTGGCGTCATTTTTTGCGCCAAAAGCATTTAGGCGCCAAATAATGTGGGCGTCTTATTTGGCGCTAAAAAAATATGGGCGTCGCTTTTGTCTCCACATTATTTAAGTCTCATTTTTCATTGCTTCTGGTTGCTAGAAGCTTGTTCCTTGGCATTTTTTCCCATTCCTGAAACTGTTATTTAAGGAATTTGATCAATTTTGCTTTATATGTTGTTTTTTCTCTTACATATTGCAAGATGTCTCACGTTGCATCTGAGTCAGAAGATACTTCAGGAAAATCGCTGTCTGGTGCTGGAACTACCAAAGCTAAGTGTATCTGCTGTAAACTTTTGGTAGCTGTTCCTCCAGCTGTTGTTTGTATTAATTGTCATGACAAACTTGTTAATGCAGATAATATTTCCTTTAGTAAAGTACCATTACCTGTTGCAGTTCCATCAACATCTAATGTTCAGAGTGTTCCTGATAACATAAGAGATTTTGTTTCTGAATCCATCAAGAAGGCTATGTCTGTTATTCCTCCTTCTAGTAAACATAAAACATCTTTTAAAACTTCTCTTTATACAGATGAATTTTTAAATGAACATCATCATTCTGATTCTAATGACTCTTCTGGTTCAGAGGATTCTGTCTCAGAGGTTGATGCTGATAAATCTTCATATTTATTTAAAATGGAATTTATTCGTTCTTTACTTAAAGAAGTACTAATTGCTTTAGAAATTGAGGATTCTGGTCCTCTTGATACTAAATCTAAACGTTTAGATAAGGTCTTTAAATCTCCTGTGGTTATTCCAGAAGTTTTTCCTGTTCCTGGTGCTATTTCTGAAGTAATTTCCAGAGAGTGGAATAATTTGGGTAATTCATTTACTCCTTCTAAACGTTTTAAGCAATTATATCCTGTGCCGTCTGACAGATTAGAATTTTGGGACAAAATCCCTAAAGTTGATGGGGCTATTTCTACCCTTGCTAAACGTACTACTATTCCTACGGCAGATGGTACTTCGTTTAAGGATCCTTTAGATAGGAAAATTGAATCCTTTCTAAGAAAAGCTTATCTGTGTTCAGGTAATCTTCTTAGACATGCTATATCATTGGCTGATGTTGCTGCAGCTTCAACTTTTTGGTTGGAAACTTTAGCGCAACAAGTAACAGATCATGATTCTCATAATATTATTATTCTTCTTCAACATGCTAATAATTTTATCTGTGATGCCATTTTTGATATTATCAGAGTTGATGTCAGGTTTATGTCTCTAGCTATTTTAGCTAGAAGAGCTTTATGGCTTAAAACTTGGAATGCTGATATGTCTTCTAAATCAACTCTACTTTCCCTTTCTTTCCAGGGTAACAAATTATTTGGTTCTCAGTTGGATTCTATTATCTCAACTGTTACTGGTGGGAAAGGAACTTTTTTACCACAGGATAAAAAATCTAAGGGTAAAAACAGGGCTAATAATCGTTTTCGTTCCTTTCGTTTCAACAAAGAACAAAAGCCTGATCCTTCATCCTCAGGAGCAGTTTCAGTTTGGAAACCATCTCCAGTCTGGAATAAATCCAAGCCTTCTAGAAAAGCAAAGCCAGCTTCTAAGTCCACATAAAGGTGCGGCCCTCATTCCAGCTCAGCTGGTAGGGGGCAGGTTACGTTTTTTCAAAGAAATTTGGATCAATTCTGTTCACAATCTTTGGGTTCAGAACATTGTTTCAGAAGGGTACAGAATTGGTTTCAAGATAAGACCTCCTGCAAAGAGATTTTTTCTTTCCCGTGTCCCAGTAAATCCAGTGAAAGCGCAAGCATTTCTGAAATGTGTTTCAGATCTAGAGTTGGCTGGAGTAATTATGCCAGTTCCAGTTCTGGAACAGGGGCTGGGGTTTTATTTGAATCTCTTCATTGTACCAAAGAAGGAGAATTCCTTCAGACCAGTTCTGGATCTAAAAATATTGAATCGTTATGTAAGGATACCAACATTCAAAATGGTAACTGTAAAGACTATCTTGCCTTTTGTTCAGCAAGGGCATTATATGTCCACAATAGATTTACAGGATGCATATCTGCATATTCCGATTCATCCAGATCACTATCAGTTCCTGAGATTCTCTTTCCTGGACAAGCATTACCAGTTTGTGGCTCTGCCGTTTGGCCTAGCTACAGCTCCAAGAATTTTTACAAAAGTTCTCGGTGCCCTTCTGTCTGTAATCAGAGAACAGGGTATTGTGGTATTTCCTTATTTGGACGATATCTTGGTACTTGCTCAGTCTTTACATTTAGCAGAATCTCATACGAATCGTCTTGTGTTGTTTCTTCAAGATCATGGTTGGAGGATCAATTCACTAAAAAGTTCATTGATTCCTCAGACAAGGGTAACCTTTCTGGGTTTCCAGATAGATTCAGTGTCCATGACTCTGTCTTTGACAGACAAGAGACGTCTAAAATTGATTTCAGCTTGTCGAAACCTTCAGTCACAATCATTCCCTTCGGTAGCCTTATGCATGGAAATTCTAGGTCTTATGACTGCTGCATCGGACGCGATCCCCTTTGCTCGTTTTCACATGCGACCTCTTCAGCTCTGTATGCTGAATCAATGGTGCAGGGATTACACAAAGATATCTCAATTAATATCTTTAAAACCGATTGTACGACACTCTCTGACGTGGTGGACAGATCACCATCGTTTAATTCAGGGGGCTTCTTTTGTTCTTCCGACCTGGACTGTAATTTCAACAGATGCAAGTCTTACAGGTTGGGGAGCTGTGTGGGGATCTCTGACGGCACAAGGAGTTTGGGAATCTCAGGAGGTGAGATTACCGATCAATATTTTGGAACTCCGTGCAATTTTCAGAGCTCTTCAGTCTTGGCCTCTTCTGAAGAGAGAATCGTTCATTTGTTTTCAGACAGACAATGTCACAACTGTGGCATACATCAATCATCAAGGAGGGACTCAGTCCTCTGGCTATGAAAGAAGTATCTCAAATTCTGGTTTGGGCGGAATCCAGCTCCTGTCTAATCTCTGCGGTTCATATCCCAGGTATAGACAATTGGGAAGCGGATTATCTCAGTCGCCAAACGTTGCATCCGGGCGAATGTTCTCTTCACCCAGAGGTATTTCTTCAGATTGTTCAAATGTGGGAACTTCCAGAAATAGATCTGATGGCGTCTCATCTAAACAAGAAACTTCCCAGGTATCTGTCCAGATCCCAGGATCCTCAGGCGAAGGCAGTGGATGCATTATCACTTCCTTGGAAGTATCATCCTGCCTATATCTTTCCGCCTCTAGTTCTTCTTCCAAGAGTAATCTCCAAGATTCTGAAGGAATGCTCGTTTGTTCTGCTGGTAGCTCCGGCATGGCCTCACAGGTTTTGGTATGCGGATCTTGTCCGGATGGCCTCTTGCCAACCGTGGACTCTTCCGTTAAGACCAGACCTTCTGTCGCAAGGTCCTTTTTCCATCAGGATCTCAAATCCTTAAATTTAAAGGTATGGAGATTGAACGCTTGATTCTTGGTCAAAGAGGTTTCTCTGACTCTGTGATTAATACTATGTTACAGGCTCGTAAATCTGTATCTAGAGAGATATATATTATAGAGTCTGGAAGACTTATATTTCTTGGTGTCTTTCTCATCATTTTTCTTGGCATTCTTTTAGAATACCGAGAATTTTACAGTTTCTTCAGGATGGTTTAGATAAAGGTTTGTCCGCAAGTTCCTTGAAAGGACAAATCTCTGCTCTTTCTGTTCTTTTTTCACAGAAAGATTGCTAATCTTCCTGATATTCATTGTTTTGTACAAGCTTTGGTTCATATAAAACCTGTCATTAAGTCAATTTCTCCTCCTTGGAGTTTGAATTTGGTTCTGGGGGCTCTTCAAGCTCCTCCTTTTGAACCCATGCATTCATTGGACATTAAATTACTTTCTTGGAAATTTTTGTTCCTTTTGGCGATCTCTTCTGCCAGAAGAGTCTCTGAATTATCTGCTCTTTCTTGTGAGTCTCCTTTTCTGATTTTTCATCAGGATAAGGCGGTGTTGCGAGCTTCTTTTCAATTTTTACCTAAGGTTGTGAATTCCAACGACATTAGTAGAGAAATTATAGTTCCTTCATTATGTCCTAATCCTAAGAATTCTAAGGAGAAATCGTTGCATTCTTTGGATGTTGTTAGAGCTTTGAAATATTATGTTGAAGCTACTAAGTCTTTCCAAAAGACTTCTAGTCTATTTGTTATCTTTTCCGGTTCTAGAAAAGGCCAGAAAGCTTCTGCCATTTCTTTGGCATCTTGGTTGAAATCTTTAATTCATCATGCCTATGTCGAGTCGGGTAAAACTCTGCCTCAAAGGATTACAGCTCATTCTACTAGGTCAGTTTCTACTTCCTGGGCGTTTAGGAATGAAGCTTCGGTTGATCAGATTTGCAAAGCAGCAACTTGGTCCTCTTTGCATACTTTTACTAAATTCTACCATTTTGATGTGTTTTCTTCTTCTGAAGCAGTTTTTGGTAGAAAAGTACTTCAGGCAGCGGTTTCAGTTTGAATCTTCTGCTTATGTTTTCATTAAACTTTATTTTGGGTGTGGATTATTTTCAGCAGGAATTGGCTGTCTTTATTTTATCCCTCCCTCTCTAGTGACTCTTGCGTGGAAAGATCCACATCTTGGGTAGTCATTATCCCATACGTCACTAGCTCATGGACTCTTGCTAATTACATGAAAGAAAACATAATTTATGTAAGAACTTACCTGATAAATTCATTTCTTTCATATTAGCAAGAGTCCATGAGGCCCACCCTTTTTGTGGTGGTTATGATTTTTTTGTATAAAGCACAATTATTCCAATTCCTTATTTTATATGCTTTCGCACTTTTTTCTTATCACCCCACTTCTTGGCTATTCGTTAAACTGATTTGTGGGTGTGGTGAGGGGTGTATTTATAGGCATTTTGAGGTTTGGGAAACTTTGCCCCTCCTGGTAGGAATGTATATCCCATATGTCACTAGCTCATGGACTCTTGCTAATATGAAAGAAATTAATTTATCAGGTAAGTTCTTACATAAATTATGTTTTTGTTTAAATGTTATTTTTTCTATTTTTGTTACATTTTGCAAGATGTCTCAAACTGATCCTGCCTCTGATGTTACTGTAAACCAAGTTGCCTGAAAACAAATCTACCAAAGCTAAGTGTGTATGTTGTAAATTAGCTGATCTTACTAATTCAGCTCAAATATATGGCACTTGTTATGAGAAATTATTACATGCTGATAATGTTTCTATAAGTACAAATACATCTACTGTTAAACCTTCACAGTCTAATGTACATGATATTCCTGTAGATATAAAAGATTATATTGCTGCAGCCGTAGAGAAGGATATGACTGCTATTCCGCCTTCAAATAAACGTAAAAGGTATCTCCTAAGTTCTTATAAATCTGATGGTTTGTACTGGTTAACAGCATACTGAAGTATTTTCTGCTGATGAGGATTTCTCTGGCTCAGAGAATCTTAATTCAGACACTGAAATTGATAAATCAACATTTTTAAGATTGAATATATTTGTTCTTTGTTAAAGGAAGTATTGTTTACTTTAGGTATTGAGGAAACTAGTCCTCTTGATAACAAGAATAGCAAACGTTTGAAGTCTGTTTTTAAGACTTCTGAGGTTACTCCTGAAGTTTTTCCTATTCCAGATGCTATCTCTAATATGATTACTAAGGAATGGTCTAAGCCTGGTACTTCTTTTAATCCTTCTAGGTTTAAAAAATTGTATCCTTTTACCTGTGTCCAATTTAGAGCTTTGGGAGAAAGACCCTAAGGTTGATGGCGCTATTTCTACTTTTGCCAAACATACTATAAATTCCTATGGAAGATTTTCTTTTAAGGATGCCTTAGATAGGAAAATTGAATCTTATCCAGGGCCTATGATTACCCAAAAAATGAACTCACCCACCTGGCAAGTAACTGAAAAAAATTACCAGCCCGCAAGAAAATTTACTCGCCCGTGCGCATCTGCATATGTGTACATTATACATTAAATAGGACAAAAGACACCTTGTTTTTATCTCACAAACCTGTATTCTTTATTTCTTTCATGTAATTAGCAAGAGTCCATGAGCTAGTGACGTATGGGATATACATTCCTACCAGGAGGGGCAAAGTTTCCCAAACCTCAAAATGCCTATAAATACACCCCTCACCACACCCACAATTCAGTTTTACAAACTTTGCCTCCGATGGAGGTGGTGAAGTAAGTTTGTGCTAGATTCTACGTTGATATGCGCTCCGCAGCAAGTTGGAGCCCGGTTTTCCTCTCAGCGTGCAGTGAATGTCAGAGGGATGTGAGCAGAGTATTGCCTATTTGAATGCAGTGATCTCCTTCTACGGGGTCTATTTCATAGGTTCTCTGTTATTGGTCGTAGAGATTCATCTCTTACCTCCCTTTTCAGATCGACGATATACTCTTATATATACCATTACCTCTGCTGATTCTCGTTTCAGTACTGGTTTGGCTTTCTACAAACATGTAGATGAGTGTCCTGGGGTAAGTAAATCTTATTTTCTGTGACACTCTAAGCTATGGTTGGGCACTTTGTTTATAAAGTTCTAAATATATGTATTCAAACATTTATTTGCCTTGACTCAGAATGTTCAACTTTCCTTATTTTCAGACAGTCAGTTTCATATTTGGGATAATGCATTTGATTTAATCATTTTTTCTTACCTTCAAAAATTTGACTCTTCCCTGTGGGCTGTTAGGCTCGCGGGGGCTGAAAATGCTTCATTTTATTGCGTCATTCTTGGCGCGGACTTTTTTGGCGCAAAAAATTTGTTTCCGTTTCCGGCGTCATACGTGTCGCCGGAAGTTGCGTCATTTTTTTGACGTCATTTTGCGCCAAAAATGTCGGCGTTCCGGATGTTGCTTCATTTTGGCGCCAAAAAGCATTTAGGCGCCAAATAATGTGGGCGTCTTATTGGCGCGAAAAATATGGGCGTCGCTTTTGTCTCCACATTATTTAAGTCTCATTTTTCATTGCTTCTGGTTGCTAGAAGCTTGTTCTTTGGCATTTTTTCCCATTCCTGAAACTGTCATTTAAGGAATTTGATCAATTTTGCTTTATATATATGTTGTTTTTTCTCTTACATATTGCAAGATGTCTCACGTTGCATCTGAGTCAGAAGATACTACAGGAAAATCGCTGTCTAATGCTGGATCTACCAAAGCTAAGTGTATCTGCTGTAAACTTTTGGTAGCTATTCCTCCAGCTGTTGTTTGTATTGATTGTCATGACAAACTTGTTAAAGCAGATAATATTTCCTTTAGTAAAGTACCATTGCCTGTTGCAGTTCCTTCAACATCTAAGGTGCAGAATGTTCCTGATAATATAAGAGATTTTGTTTCTGAATCCATAAAGAAGGCTATGTCTGTTATTTCTCCTTCTAGTAAACGTAAAAAATCTTTTAAAACTTCTCTCCCTACAGATGAATTTTTAAATGAACATCATCATTCTGATTCTGATGACTCTTCTGGTTCAGAGGATTCTGTCTCAGAGGTTGATGCTGATAAATCTTCATATTTATTTAAAATGGAATTTATTCGTTCTTTACTTAAAGAAGTACTAATTGCTTTAGAAATAGAGGATTCTGGTCCTCTTGATACTAATTCTAAACGTTTGGATAAGGTATTTAAAGCTCCTGTGGTTATTCCAGAAGTCTTTCCTGTTCCTAATGCTATTTCTGCAGTAATTTCCAAAGAATGGGATAAATTGGGTAATTCATTTACTCCTTCTAAACGTTTTAAGCGATTATATCCTGTGCCGTCTGACAGATTAGAATTTTGGGACAAAATCCCTAAAGTTGATGGGGCTATTTCTACCCTTGCTAAACGTACTACTATTCCTACGTCAGATGGTACTTCGTTTAAGGACCCTTTAGATAGGAAAATTGAATCCTTTCTAAGAAAAGCTTATCTGTGTTCAGGTAATCTTCTTAGACCTGCTATATCTTTGGCTGATGTTGCTGCAGCTTCAACTTTCTGGTTGGAAACTTTAGCGCAACAAGTAACACATCATGATTCTCATGATATTATTATTCTTCTACAGCATGCTAATAATTTTATCTGTGATGCCATTTTTGATATTATCAGAGTTGATGTCAGGTTTATGTCTCTAGCTATTTTAGCTAGAAGAGCTTTATGGCTTAAAACTTGGAATGCTGATATGGCTTCTAAATCAACTTTACTTTCCTTTTCTTTCCAGGGTAACAAATTATTTGGTTCTCAGTTGGATTCCATTATTTCAACTGTTACTGGTGGGAAAGGAACTTTTTTACCACAGGATAAAAAATCTAAAGGTAAAAGCAGGGCTAATAATCGTTTTCGTTCCTTTCGTTTCAACAAAGAACAAAAGCCTGATCCTTCGTCCTCAGGAGCAGTTTCAGTTTGGAAACCATCTCCAGTCTGGAATAAATCCAAGCCAGCTAGAAAGGCAAAGCCTGCTTCTAAGTCCACATGAAGGTGCGGCCCTCATTCCAGCTCAGCTGGTAGGGGGCAGGTTACGTTTTTTCAAGGAAATTTGGATCAATTCTGTTCACAATCTTTGGATTCAGAGCATTGTTTCAGAAGGGTACAGAATTGGTTTCAAGATGAGACCTCCTGCAAAGAGATTTTTTCTTTCCCGTGTCCCAGTAAATCCAGTAAAAGCTCAAGCATTTCTGAAATGTGTTTCAGATCTAGAGTTGACTGGAGTAATTATGCCAGTTCCAGTTCCGGAACAGGGGATGGGGTTTTATTCAAATCTCTTCATTGTACCAAAGAAGGAGAATTCCTTCAGACCAGTTCTGGATCTAAAAATATTGAATCGTTATGTAAGAATACCAACGTTCAAGATGGTAACTGTAAGGACTATCTTGCCTTTTGTTCAGCAAGGGAATTATATGTCCACAATAGATTTACAGGATGCATATCTGCATATTCCGATTCATCCAGATCATTATCAGTTCCTGAGATTCTCTTTTCTGGACAAGCATTACCAGTTTGTGGCTCTGCCGTTTGGCCTAGCTACAGCTCCAAGAATTTTTACAAAGGTTCTCGGTGCCCTTCTGTCTGTAATCAGAGAACAGGGTATTGTGGTATTTCCTTATTTGGACGATATCTTGGTACTTGCTCAGTCTTTACATTTAGCAGAATCTCATACGAATCGACTTGTGTTGTTTCTTCAAGATCATGGTTGGAGGATCAATTTACCAAAAAGTTCTTTGATTCCTCAGACAAGGGTAACCTTTCTGGGTTTCCAGATGGATTCAGTGTCCATGACTCTGTCTTTAACAGACAAGAGATGTCTAAAATTGATTGCAGCTTGTCGAAACCTTCAGTCACAATCATTCCCTTCGGTAGCCTTATGCATGGAAATTCTAGGTCTTATGACTGCTGCATCGGACGCGATCCCCTTTGCTCGTTTTCACATGCGACCTCTTCAGCTCTGTATGCTGAAGCAATGGTGCAAGGATTACACGAAGATATCTCAATTAATATCTTTAAAACCGATTGTTCGACACTCTCTAACATGGTGGACAGATCACCATCGTTTAATTCAGGGGGCTTCTTTTGTGCTTCCGACCTGGACTGTAATTTCAACAGATGCAAGTCTCACAGGTTGGGGAGCTGTGTGGGGATCTCTGACGGCACAAGGAGTTTGGGAATCTCAGGAGGTGAGATTACCGATCAATATTTTGGAACTCCGTGCAATTTTCAGAGCTCTTCAGTTTTGGCCTCTTCTGAAGAGAGAATCGTTCATTTGTTTTCAGACAGACAATGTCACAACTGTGGCATACATCAATCATCAAGGAGGGACTCACAGTCCTCTGGCTATGAAAGAAGTATCTCGAATTTTGGTTTGGGCGGAATCCAGCTCCTGTCTAATCTCTGCGGTTCATATCCCAGGTATAGACAATTGGGAAGCGGATTATCTCAGTCGCCAAACGTTGCATCCGGGCGAATGGTCTCTTCACCCAGAGATATTTCTTCAGATTGTTCAAATGTGGGAACTTCCAGAAATAGATCTGATGGCGTCTCATCTAAACAAGAAACTTCCCAGGTATCTGTCCAGATCCCGGGATCCTCAGGCGGAGGCAGTGGATGCATTATCACTTCCTTGGAAGTATCATCCTGCCTATATCTTTCCGCCTCTAGTTCTTCTTCCAAGAGTAATCTCCAAGATTCTGAAGGAATGCTCGTTTGTTCTGCTGGTAGCTCCGGCATGGCCTCACAGGTTTTGGTATGCGGATCTTGTCCGGGTGGCCTCTTCCGTTAAGACCAGACCTTCTGTCACAAGGTCCTTTTTTCCATCAGGATCTCAAATCCTTAAATTTAAAGGTATGGAGATTGAACGCTTGATTCTTGGTCACAGAGGTTTCTCTGACTCTGTGATTAATACTATGTTACAGGCTCGTAAATCTGTATCTCGAGAGATATATTATAGAGTCTGGAAGACTTATATTTCTTGGTGTCTTTCTCATCATTTTTCTTGGCATTCTTTTAGAATACCGAGAATTTTACAGTTTCTTCAGGATGGTTTAGATAAGGGTTTGTCCGCAAGTTCTTTGAAAGGACAAATCTCTGCTCTTTCTGTTCTTTTTCACAGAAAGATTGCTATTCTTCCTGATATTCATTGTTTTGTACAAGCTTTGGTTCGTATAAAACCTGTTATTAAGTCAATTTCTCCTCCTTGGAGTTTGAATTTGGTTCTGGGAGCTCTTCAAGCTCCTCCGTTTGAACCTATGCATTCATTGGACATTAAATTACTTTCTTGGAAAGTTTTGTTCCTTTTGGCCATCTCTTCTGCCAGAAGAGTCTCTGAATTATCTGCTCTTTCTTGTGAGTCTCCTTTTCTGATTTTTCATCAGGATAAGGCGGTGTTGCGAACTTCTTTTGAATTTTTACCTAAAGTTGTGAATTCCAACAACATTTGTAGAGAAATTGTGGTTCCTTCATTATGTCCTAATCCTAAGAATTCTAAGGAGAAATCGTTGCATTCTTTGGATGTTGTTAGAGCTTTGAAATATTATGTTGAAGCTACGAAATCTTTCCGTAAGACTTCTAGTTTATTTGTTATCTTTTCCGGTTCTAGAAAAGGCCAGAAAGCTTCTGCCATTTCTTTGGCATCTTGGTTGAAATCTTTAATTCATCTTGCCTATGTTGAGTCGGGTAAAACTCCGCCTCAAAGAATTACAGCTCATTCTACTAGGTCAGTTTCTACTTCCTGGGCGTTTAGGAATGAAGCTTCGGTTGACCAGATTTGCAAAGCAGCAACTTGGTCCTCTTTGCATACTTTTACTAAATTCTACCATTTTGATGTATTTTCTTCTTCTGAAGCAGTTTTTGGTAGAAAAGTACTTCAGGCAGCGGTTTCAGTTTGAATCTTCTGCTTATGTTTTTCGTTAAACTTTATTTTTGGGTGTGGATTATTTTCAGCAGGAATTGGCTGTCTTTATTTTATCCCTCCCTCTCTAGTGACTCTTGTGTGGAAAGATCCACATCTTGGGTAGTCATTATCCCATACGTCACTAGCTCATGGACTCTTGCTAATTACATGAAAGAAAACCTAATTTATGTAAGAACTTACCTGATAAATTCATTTCTTTCATATTAGCAAGAGTCCATGAGGCCCGCCCTTTTTTTGTGGTGGTTATGATTTTTGTATAACGCACAATTATTCCAATTCCTTATTTTATATGCTTTCGCACTTTTTTATCACCCCACTTCTTGGCTATTCGTTAAACTGAATTGTGGGTGTGGTGAGGGGTGTATTTATAGGCATTTTGAGGTTTGGGAAACTTTGCCCCTCCTGGTAGGAATGTATATCCCATACGTCACTAGCTCATGGACTCTTGCTAATATGAAAGAAATGAATTTATCAGGTAAGTTCTTACATAAATTATGTTTTTTGTATACATTCCTGACATTGGTCCAATTATACAATCATTGAACTACGTAACAGTGCAAAATTAGACTTTTAGTGAACTAGTATTGATATATTTTAAACAAATATTGAAAATAAAATATTAGTAACTGAGCCTCAGTCATTGTATTGAAGTCAATACAGAAAGTACCTGATCTATGCTGCACATGAAACATTGTTGAAACTGTTAACAGATCTGAGTCAGAGTGCTCTGAGAAGTTCAACTCACAATCATAAACCTCATTAGGTCTTGACACCTCAAACTATTCTGCTTGCTCCTCATCATTTTCAAGATGATCAAAAGGGATTGGAAGCTCTGCAACCTCAGCAATTACTAAATTTGATGTTTCATTTGTAGACCTTTTGTATGTGACATTTCTCTTTCGTGGTCCTGCTGTTGCCCAATGCCTTACTGCATCACTTGGATCAAATTGATCTACTGGTGCAGAATGAAGGTTTACAATAATTAAATCTGACAATGTTGAAGTTATGAGGGAGGAGCGCCAGTCACTTTTGATCATCTTCATTTTGGAAAAGCCTCTTTCACATTCTGATGTGGTGACTGGCAAAGTTAGGATCATGTCCATCAAACTCATAAGATGGCCACATTTATCTCCGAATTCTCTGAGTTCAGGCCAGGTGACCATTTTCAGCTTCTTCTCCCTGTCATTCTTGTTATATAAACTAGTCTTAAGAACTGTCCATTCATTCACTATTTTCCTACAACTAACACCCTGTGCCTCCTAGTACTAGTTGAAACTGGCTGATCAGAGTTCCAATGTCTTCATTGCCAAAGTCTGGAAGAAAGAAAAGAAGAAATTCCTTGCAAACACGTTTGATGCATATTTTTTTGTTCTGCTAAAATTAAACTATACTAATTAGGACATATTAAACAAAAATATGTAATTCAATAACATCTTTTTGTTTAATATGTCCTAATATTATTTTACATCAGAGAAGTGGAACATCTCTAATTACATTTTAAATGTAGAAATACCTTCTGAGTTTTCTTTGTCAGGCCATGTTTTGAAGGATGTCACCAATGTTGCCTGAAGAACTCCTTCAACGTCTTCAAAGCGATCTTCAAAGCTGGACTGTATTGCTTCCAGAAACTTCTTTTTTGAACTCTTGAAGGCATTATTCTTTCCTTTCAACTCAACTCCTTCAGACCTAGCTGTGCCTTCTTCGTCATACTGAATAGAATGAAGAAGTGACCCAGGTATAGGCCTGGAACATATATGAACTTAATAACAAAACCTCTTATAGAACAAAACAAAAAGTACATACCTCTCTTTCAGAGCGATCAGTATTTTTTTTTGTCACTTCCAAACTGTTGTGGACATTTGCAACACTTGCATTTCGGTTCTGAAGAGTGTTGGACACGTTGCATAGCTGTAAAAGCACATCATACATGAAGCAAGCATACTGGACCATTAACAGACTTGTAGCAGCTCTGTAAAAGCATCTGGCCTTTGCTTGCTGTTCTCCTCTCACACCTTTTGCATCAGGAGATTGGACCTAGAAATAAAGAGAAAGTATACATAATTGCCCTGCTTATCTCTCATTTTTTTATTCTTTCTTTCTTTCTCTCTCTCTCTCTGGGATTTGGTTTCTCAATTTTAAAAGACAGAGGGAGGGAGAGCTAGAGAAAGAGACAGAGAGAGAGTGAATGAGAGCAGCACAGGAGAGATAAAAGGAATTAGAGGTAGGGGGAAAGGGACAGATAGGGAGGAACAGGAGTGGGGAGAGTGAAATGGAGGGAGAGAAAGGTGGCTTGAGAGACATGGGGAGAAAGGGAAGGCTGGAGAGATAGAGAGCAGAGGGAAAGGGCAGAGGTCTACACACCTGATCAAGATGTTGTATGATTGCTTTGTAACCTTTGAGGAAATGGTCAAGTGCACGCCAGAAGTGGCCTACCCATCGTGTCCCATCTGCTCGTGTAGGCAATAGTGTCCTCATTTTCAAAGAAGCATAGCTGTTCTTAAGATTTGCACGGTTGAGTGCCGACTTGTGATAAAATAAATATAACCCTAGAAGTAGATCCTTTAACTTCTGATGACTCTCATTGTTGACTGCTGTGTCCCTGACACTGAGCTCCGAGCGGTGACTCATGCAATGAATTGCAACAACATGCTTTCTCTGTCCTTTTAGTTTCTGCACAACTCCTCCATTTTTTTCCCAGCATCACTGCTGCTCCATCAGTGCCTATTGCAACTAGTTTCTCCTTCCACGACTGGTCAAGGTGTTGTATAACTGCTGCATTTACTGCCTGAGAAATTGTTTCAGCATCGGCCTTTTCAACTGACTGCAAAGCCACAAATCTTGTGTGTACCTTGCCTTCTATTGCAAATCTAGCATAAATAATTTCTTCCTCCACCACTGCACTATCAACTGAACCATCATACAAGACTGCAAGAAAATTGGCAGCTGCATATTTTGTTTTTTTGTATGTTTTTTTTTTTTCTTCCTGTGCAATAAAGTGTACAAATGACCGTGCTGATATGGCATTAAGATAGGTATCTCCCACATCCAAACCCTTCATTTTGTCAAATCTGTAGAAAAAAATAGAGATAAAAATTAGCATTTTGGACAGAAAGTAATTATAAACAAAGCAGACAGTTAGGGAAGCCAAACATACTTTATACAAAAGCATACACTTACTTGCACAAATCTGGAAAGTCAGAGAAAGGCCTTGATTTAATGGCTAGGAGATGAGCGTTGCAAAACAGTAGTTTTAGTTTCTCTGTCTGTGCCTTTGTCATGGTAGCGATTGCCTGTCCAGCAGGTAATTCAGTCTGCTTTAATTTCCGGTTTGACTCACACTGGACACTCCACAGATGCCCTGATGAAAGTTCATGTGATCGAATACCTTCAAGTTTCATTGTGCTGGTACCTTCCACAAATTCATTCTGTTTGTTTGAAAATGCCTGGCATACACTACATAGCATAACCTGTTTTGAGCTGTTGTACACAAGCCACTCTCTCTTTTCCCCCTTATCAATTAATCATCCAGCTGTCTTTGAATTGTCTCTCTATCCTTTTCTCTCTTTTCTGCATCATCTACCTTCTTCTTCTTTGATGGTTCACTGACATTATTAAGATAGTGCCACATCATATAACCATCACTTTGAAATGGAAAAGGAGTTATCAGTAATTCTGCAAAATATAGATTAATGTAAACCTGAGCAGCAGTGTCTGCTACCGGTAATCTGCTCCCAAAAAAATAGTGCGTATGCTGTGACATTGCTAAGGTAACTTCCAGAAGCATGGTCGGTATGTCAGAAAAATATAGAGTAATGCAAACCTGAGCAGCACTTTCTTTCATTATTTCCGCTGGTATTGCAGTCCATACAAAATTGTGCATTAGCTGCAACATCGCTAACAAGGTGCCCCACAAAACATAAAGCGTCTGCCGTTAACGAGGATGTTTGCTGTGACATCAATGTGATTCGGGACACAAGCTTGTATCAATGCTCCCAAATAAAAGTGTGTATGCTCCCTAAAAATATAGTGTGCCCTGGCGTGACATCACTAACAACGGACAAGCTAGTATTAAGGCGCTGCTGGAAACAAATAGTGCAGTTGCTGCAGTATTATCCAAAAAAAAAGCTAGGACACAATATTATGCCCCCCCAAAAAAATAGTGCAAAGCTGCCAATGGTGAGATCGCCAGCCGGGCTGGTAAATTGAAAATTTTACTTGCCTACAGGAATTTTTACTCGCCATTGGCGACCGGACCGGTCTATTCATATGCGCTGTTATCTTAGGAAGGCATATTTACATACTGGCTATATTCTTATACCTATTATATATTCAACATGCTAATTATTTCATTTGTAATGCTATATTTGATATTAAGATTGATATCAAATCTATGTCGTTAGCTATTCTAGCTAGAAGACCTTTATGGCTTAAATCATGGAATGCTGATATGGTGTCTAAATCTAGATTACTATCTGTCTTTTCAGGGTAATAATTTATTTGGTTCTCAATTGGATTCTATTATCTCCACTATCACTGGGGGTAAGGGAGTTTTTCTGCCCCAAGATAAGAAATCTGAGGGTAAATTCAAAAATCTAAGGGTAAATTCAAAGCTTCCAATTGTTTTCGTTCTTTTTATCAGTTTAAAGAACAAAAAAATACTCCTTCCCCTAAGACGTCAGGTTCCAATTGGAGACCATCTACGAATTGGAATAAATCCAAGCCTTATAAGAAACCAAATACAGCCCCTACGACTGTATGAAGGTGCGGCCCTCAAACCAGTTCAACTGGTGGGGGAAACAGGGTTTGGGTTTTTATTCAGATCTGTTCATTGTCCCAAAGAAGTAAGACCAATTCTGGATCTGAAAACTCTAAATCGTTTTGTAAGAGTCCCAACTTTCAAGATGGTGACTAAAAGGACTATTCTGCCTTTTGTTCAGCAAGGTCATTTCATGTCCACAATAGATTTACAGGACGCTTATCTTCACATTCCAATTCATCCAGACCACAATCGTTTTCTGAGATTCTCCTTTCTAGACAAGCATTACCAATTTGTCGCTCTTCCATTTGGCCTAGCGACAGCTCCGAGAATCTTTTCAAAGGTTCTGGGTGCCCTTCTATCTGTAATCCGAGAGCAGGGTTTTGCAGTGTTTCCTTATGTCGATGATATCTTGGTACTAGCTCAATCTTTTCATTTAGCAGAATCTCACACAAAACAACTTGTGTGGTTTCTTCAAAGACATGGTTGGAGGATCAATTAACAAAAAAGTTTCTTGATTCCTCAGACAAAGGTCACCTTTTCAGGTTTCCAGATAGATTCGGTGTCCATGACTCTTTCTCTAACAGACAAGAGAGGAATTAAGTTGGTTTTAGCTTGTCTAAACCTTCAGTCTCTATCATTCCCTTCAGTGGCTATGTGCATGGAAGTTTTAGGTCTCATGACTGCAGCATCGGACGCGATCTCCTTTGCTCGTTTTCATATGAGACCTCTACAGCTTTGCATGTTGCACCAATGGTGCAGGGATTATACTCAGATATCACAGTTGATATACTTAAATCCCAACATTCAACACTCTCTGACTTGGTGGTTAAACCATCACCTTATTGTTCAAGGGGCCTCCCTCGCGTCCTTCCTGGACCACAACAGATGCAAGTCTTTCGGGTTGAGGAGCTGTCTGTGGGTCTGACAGCACAAGAGGTTTGGGAACCTCAGGAGACGAGGTTACCAATCAATATTTTAGAACTCTGTGCTATTTTCAGAGCTCTTCAGACTTGGCCTATATTGAAGAGAGAACTTTATATTCGATCTCAAACAGACAATGTCACTACAGTGGCATATGTCAATCATCAAGGGGGGTCTGGCAATCCTTCAGCAATGAAAGAAGTATCTCTGATACTTTCTTGGGTGGAATCCAACTCTTGTCAAATTTCTGCGATTCATATCCCAGGAGTAAACAGTTGGGAAGTGGATTATCTCAGTCGACAGACTTTACATCCGGTAGAGTGGTCTCTCCATCCAGATGTTTTTTTTTCCAATTGGTACAGATGTGGGGTCCTCCAGAAATAGATCTGATGGCCTCGCGTTGAACAAGAAGCTTCCAAGATACCTTTCCAGGTCCAAGGATCCTCAGGCGGAGATGGTGGATGCTCTAGCAGTTCCTTGGTTTTACCAACCTGCTTACATTTTTCCGCCTCTGGTTCTTCCAATGGTGATCTCCAAGATCATAATGGTTCGATCTTATGTGTTTCTGATAGCACCAGCTTGGCCTCTCCGGTTTTGGTAGGCGGACCTTGTCAGGATGTCCAGTTGCCAGCCTTGGCCACTTCCTTTAAGGCCAGACCTTCTGTCTCAGGGGCCGTTTTTCCATCTGGATCTCAAATCTCTAAATTTGATGGCATGGAAATTGAACACTTAGTCATAGAGGTTTCTCTGACTCGGTTATTAGCACTACGATACAGTAAGTCTGTTTCAAGGAAAAGTTATTATCGGGTTTGGAAAACCTATATTTCATGGTGTTCAACTCATGATTACTCATGGCATTCTTTTAGAATTCCTAGAATTTTACAGTTTCTTCAGGATGGTTTGGATATTGGTTTGTCTGCAAATGCTTTGAAAGGACACATTTCTGCTCTTTCTGTCTTATTTCTTAGAAAGATTGCTAATCTTCCTGATATTCACGGTTTTGTTCAGGCTTTGATTCGTATTAAACCTGTTTTTAAATCTATTTCTCCTTCTTGGAGTCTCAATTTGGTTTTAAAGATTTTACAGGCTCCTCTTTTTGAGCCTATGCATTCTCTGGACATTAAATTACTTTCTTGGAAAGTGTTATTTCTTTTGGCTATCTCTTCTGCTAGAAGAGTTACTGAATTGTCTGCTCTCTCTTGTGAGTTTCCTTATCTGATTTTCCATCAAGATAAAGCTGTTTTGCGGACTTCATTTAAATTTTTGCCTAAAGTTGTGAATTCTAACAACATCAATAGGGAAATTTTTGTTCCTTCTTTGTGTCCTAATAATACTCTTGAAAGGTCTTTACATTCTTTGGATGTGGTAAGAGCTTTGAAATATGTTGAGGCTACTAAAGATTTCATGAAGACTTCTAGTCTATTTGTTATTTTTTTCTGGCTCCAGGAAAGGTAAGAAAGCCTCTGCTATTTCTCTGGCTTCTTGGTTGAGACTTTTGGTTCACAAAGCTTATTTGGAGGCGGGGCAGTCTCCGCCTCAGAATTACAGCTCATTCTACTAGATCAGTTGCCACTTGGGCTCTCAAGAATGAAGTTTCAGTTGGTCAAATTTGCAAAGCAGCAACTTGGTCTTCTTTGCATACTTTTACTAAATTTTACCATTTTGATGTGTTTGCTTCTTTGGAAGTAGCCTTTGGTAGAAAGGTTCTTCAGGCAGTTGTCTCAGTTTGATTCTTATGCCTTTTGATTTGAGTTTTTTTGAAAATTTTTAAGAAAACTTAATTATTTTTTGAGATTTCATTTCTTATCGAAAATAGCTGTTTTTATTTTACCCTCCCTTCTAGTGACTCGTGGACTTCAACATCTTGGGTATTATATACAATACGTCACTAGCTCATGGACTCTTGCCACTTACATGAAAGAAAACATAATTTATGTAAGAACTTACCTGATAAATTAATTTATTTCATAGTGGCAAGAGTCCATGAGACCCACCCTATTTTTTGTGGTTATGATTTTTTTGTATAATGCACATTTATTTTTTCCAGTTCCTATTTTTGTATGCTTTTTACTCCTTTTTTTTTTTTTTTTTTTTTTTAAACACCTCACTTCTTGGCTACACGTTAAACTAAGGTATGAGTGAGGTAGGTGTATTTATAGGCATTTTGAGGTTTGGGAAACTTTGCCCCCTCCTGGTGGAAATGTATATCCCTTACATCACTAGCTCATGGACTCTTGCCACTATGAAAGAAATTAATTTATCAGGTAAGTTCTTACATAAATTGTTTTCCTTGTCGGCAAACGTGAATATCCAGCACTAGTGCATACTTGTCCTCGGTGCAAGCTATTTAAAGGGTTCCTCACCAAGCCCACAAACTGCATACAGTCCGAAAGAAGGAAATAGCAGCACTCCAATTTATTAAAAAAAATCTTCAAGTTTATTAAAACATCCAAAAGAATAAACATGATAAAGGGCTGAGGCCCAAAACGTCCTTGATTATTTTGGATGTTTTTAATAAAGTTTTTGTATACATTTGGAGTGTTGCTATTACCTTCTTTTTGGGCAAAACACATTTCCTTGATCAGTATTAATTGGGTAACTAGCATTATAATTATACTAGAATTCATTATAATAATCATTTATTATAGTAACCAGACATAAAATATACAGATCATTTTATATTTTATTCATGAATTTATTATTACACAAATCAGCTCACATAGCAAACTTAGGAAACTAAGTTTTAGGACATGTAGTTAGAGTGTTGTACAATGTTAAAATTCAGGAGCAGCCTCACATTACCTGTTTTCTGGGGGGGGGGGGGGTTACAAAGCGTCTGAATCTGTAATAGAAAAGGGAATGTTAAAGATACTAACACTCTAATCTCTAATAGCTAATCCCAAAGGTATGTAAACCTCCTAACTTCAAACCGAAATAATAGTGCCGGATAGCGCTAATCAGCATAAGAGATACATAAAGAAATTGATGTGTATGTGTACGGCTATTAAAAAAATATATTTATATACAAAAAAACAAAATAAAATAAAGATGCCGGCATCAAATTTACAATGACAATAATTACACAGTAAAGACGTTAAAAAATCAGTATACTAGCTGAAGGTGCATATCAGATAAATGCAAAACGGAGTATAACATTTTACAAATGGCTAGTAATATAATGTTAACCCCATCGATGCTAAATAGCAAGAATATCAGTACGTTCAAAGTTCTCCTTTTGCGACAATGTCTTAGAGATATGCTAACAGTGTTACCGTTAGTCCATGTGAAATAACCTTTAGCGATTCAAAGTATCCCAATATTAGTCACCAGACCTTGTGTAGACGGCTGTGGAATCGGCTAGAATCTGTAGCCAGAATGAGTGTTCCTCAATGTGGTAGAGGTAGATATTGGGACCGAGGTGTTAGTTGGCAGCCTTTGCGGTTGTTGCGGCTGAACCTCTAGGTCCTTCTACCAGTTCCGGTTAACAGGTCAGGATACGGGTCTCAAGTGTGAACGCTGTGGATCCTGTTTAGTAACACGCTGAGAAAAAATCTGTGTGTAGCCAGATTGATAACGGTAGATCATGGGTTAGGAATTACGCATATAGAGACCACTCATATTGTAATGTAAGTGGCTCAATGCACCTCACTTACTACCGTATATTAGTGAATGTAATTTGAGGATAAATTAGCAGTTCTATGCGTTTCAGCCCTTCAGGCCTTTATCAAGATGCTCATTATTATCCAGTGGGAGTTTAAATAGCATATGTCTTATCCTCATTGGTTGAAATGTGAATCCCAGTAGGTGTGTACCGACATGGAGGCCATTTATTTGAAGTATCATTGAAATATAAACTGTTCTTTGAAACATAATTAGATAGATACTAGATATATCTAAAGAATTGTTAATTTAATTGCAAGTTGCAACACATAATAACAATTGATGTAAGAGGAGTGTATTACTAGGTATATGAAATACTAAAAAGACCTGTATTGAATACTATAAACGAAAAATAATTTTGGAAACAGGAATTATATCATAATATCATAGTGATCTATGTTTATGTTCATATGTGTTTATTTGATAGTTTAAAATAGAATGCATATGTAAAGATCTATATGTAAAGATATATATACTCCACAATTGTATCATAAAATACCAATCATGTATTATCTGAAATAATGTGTTAAAACTATGTCTAAAATTATTTTAAAAAATTGTTTTAAAAAACAATTAAAGGGACATGATCTTAGGTTTATATTAGCAAAAAAATATATATATTTATATTATAAAATAGAAAGGAAACTAAGTTTTAGGACATGTAGTTAGTGTTGTACAATGTTAAAATTCAGGAGCAGCCTCACATTACTTGTTTTCTGGGGGGGGGGTTTACAAGGCGTCTGAATCTGTAATCTAAAGTGACATGTTTTTGCTACGCATTAGCGAGTTATAGCTGTAGCAGTTTAATTATCATACTTCTATTTCCTGTTATGAATCAGAGACCATCATGATAATACTATATATAATATCTATATATTTAAATGGTTTATTTCTTAATTACTGGTTAAACTTGGCAAATAAAGGAAGTTAAGTGTAGCCTGCCCATGCAATCTCAAATAAAGTAATCCTATCTGACTGTTCAACTGTTCAGTAGCATACACATCTTTATATTATATATAACACTACATTTAATATTTACATTTGTATATACACAGTCTGAGTTGTGAACTGGTAATTTATCATATTGAATATGTATTGTAGTATTTAAAAGATGAAGATGAAATCTTGATGTCACCACCTAATACAGAGGGAAACCAGTGGTTTAACTTCCTTCAAAGCAGCACTCATCTGAAAGGTAAACCTCTTAATTATCCAGTACAATCAGGGTGTGCATTAATCTCATGGAGCTGTATTGCAAAAAAACCTCTGGAATTTTCATGTCTGATCTTCAGAACCTGAAACATTGAGTCCCTGGTGGCATTTGTGGGTGAACTTAATAGAACAGTACGTGGTTTAAAATTCTCTAACCTACAGTGAAGAGTCTATTAGTTTTTTGAACACCTTGATTTGCAAAAAAAGGGGGAGAGTTAGTTGTGGATTTATATAGTAAACCCACCAACAAAAATAAGCTGTAACATTATGAGAGTTATCATAATCAAAAATTGATTCTTTACCAATAAGTCAGTGATAGTAAATCTTATTGTAAGTGATGATAATCTTGCTTTGAATCTATTTGAAGGAATGGGTGATAAAGTTCTAGTAAGAGGTTACCTTGAACATCTCATTAAGAAAGAAATATTTAAAATTCAGGAAGAAAGAGTAGGACATTCAGGGGAAAATGTTGGGGTGGTGAAGAATAAGGGAAACAGAATTTTATTTATTTCCCAATTTAACCCCTACAATAGAGCAGCTATAGAATCAATTGTAAGATCCCATTGGTACATATTTCAAAATTGCAATTCAGGAATAAAGGAGTTCTTGTTCCTAAACTTAGGGACAAACTGGTGAAGACTGATTTAGGGAGTAGTAAATTTAGTAGGGAAATATATTATTACATCAACAAATTTGGTTGTTTTTTCCATGCCTGCATTGTGGAAATTGTAATTCCATAATCAAAGGGAAAAACTAGATCCGGTCACAAGTATGATACTTTGGATTATTTTACTCATTAAGTCTCTGTGCTTGAAAATTATATTGGAGAGACAACAAGACGGATACGTAATAGATGTAAAATAATTAATGAGCATAGATTTAACATAAGATGTAAGAATCAGGATACTCCTGTTTCCTCTAATTTTTTGGAAGCCGGACATGGTATAAGTCAATTACGTTGGCAGGTAATAGATGGTGTAAAGAAACCTAGGAGAGGTGGAAATTGGGAGAAA
>NC_069500.1:1273691037-1273821037 GCF_027579735.1 Bombina bombina
CAAACAGAACCCCTTGAAGAACATTGAGAACTAAATTCAAACTCCATGGCGGAGCAATAGGTTTGATTCTGATTAAAGCCTGACAAAAGAACTGAATGTCTGGGACATCCGCCAGACGCTTGTGTAGTAAAATTGACAAAGCAGAAATTTGTCCTTTTAAGGAGCTAGCTGATAATCCCTTCTCCCATCCTTCTTGGAGAAAGGACAAAATCCTAGGAATCCTAATCCTACTCCATGAGTAGCCTTTGGATTCACACCAATAAAGATATTTACGCCATATCTTATAGTAAATCTTTCTAGTGACAGGCTTGCGTGCCTGAATCAAAGTATCAATGACCGACTCAGAGAAACCCCGCTTAGCTAAAATCAAGCGTTCAATCTCCAGGCAGTCAGCTGCAGAGAATTTAGATTTGGATGTTGGAACGGACCTTGAATGAGAAGGTCCTGTCTCAATGGAAGTTTCCACGGTGGCAGAGAGGACATGTCCACTAGATCCGCATACCAAGTCCTGCGTGACCACGCAGGCGCTATCAGTATTACTGAAGCTCTCTCCTGTTTGATTCTTGCAATCACACGGAAGCCGTAGCCTGAAGTTTCTGTTTTGGCGTACAGGAGCGCCTTGCAATTTTGAAGTTCCGTCTGGCGGGCTGAGCTTTCTGGAGGCTGGATAATACAGCAAAAGACGCAACGGACCTCTGTCTGCTACAAAACCCTGGGGACACACTGAGGAAATACAAGCGGTTCGCCCTGAGAGGAGCCCCCTGAGACAGTTCTTAAACATCTGGTGTAAGTAAAAGTGTGCACCTTATGTTTTCTTGTATCTCCATATTGTTTAAAGGATTGTGTATATCCTTCTTCTCGCCCTATCACTTAGCTTTTTCGCTGGCTACTAATCCATCAGGAGCTTGCTTGACGCCCTTTCTGCTTATTTAAAACCCATCAACTGGCACACCAAAAGACTTTTTACCAAAAGACTTTTAACCTACGGACCATTTCTATTTAAGAGACTGTGCATTTGCTCTTGCTCTCCCTCTTTTATCAATTATAATATTTGCTATATTGTTGTGATTTTATTGTATATATTTATGTACCAGATTTTATTGTATATGTTTATTACTAAATTTGAAATTATTATATGTGTTTTTTACCTATAGGGATCAAATATAAGCAATTAAAAATATTTTTAAATTCAACCCCTTCACTTTTTGGTTGCTGCACTCATTCAGCTATCTGTAGAGATAGCGCAGCAGTGGTCAATTACCTAATTCCAGACTGCACCCCAGCCCAAGAGGCTGGCGTCCGTTGTCACTATTACCCTTGCTGGCCTGCGGAAGCACATCCCCTGGGAGAGATGATCCTGTGACAACCACCAAAGAAGAGAGTCTCTGGTCTCTTGATCCAGATTTATCTGAGGAGATAAATTTGCATAGTCCCCATTCCACTGTCTGAGCATGCACAGCTGCAGTGGTCTAAGATGAAAGCGAGCAAACGGGATGATGTCCATTACCGCTACCATTAATACAATGACCTCCATACACTAAGCCACTGATGGCCGAGGAATGGACTGAAGTGCTCGGCAAGAATTTAGAATTTTTGATTTTCTGACCTCTGTCAGAAATATTTTCATGTCTACTGAGACTATCAGAGTTCCCAAGAATGGAACTCTTGTTTGTGGAACTAGTGAACTATTTTCTATATTCACTTTCCAACCGTGAGTTCTTAGGAATGACAACACAATGTCCGTGTGAGATTTGGTCAGATGATAAGTTGACGCCTGAATCAAAATATCGTCCAGATAGGGTGCCACTGCTATGCCCCGCGGTCTGAGAACCGCTAGAAGGGACCCTAGCACCTTTGTGAAGATTCTGGGAGCTGTGGCCAACCCGAAGGGAAGGGCCACGAACTGATAGTGTTTGTCCAGAAAGGCAAACCTTAGGAACTGATGATGATCCTTGTGAATAGGAATGTGAAGGTATGCATCCTTCAGGTCCACGGTGGTCATGTATTGACCCTCCTGGATCTTTGGTAAGATTGTTCGTATAGTCTCCATCTTGAACGATGGGACCCTGAGAAATTTGTTTAGACATTTGAGATCTAAAATCGGTCTGAAAGTTCCCTCTTTTTTGGAAACCACGAACAGATGAGTAAAACCCCTGTCCTTGTTCCAGTTTTGGAACTGGGGCAAATTACCCCCATGGTATAGAGGTCTTTTACACAGCGTAAGAACGCCTCTCTTTTTGTCTGGTCTACAGACAAACGAGAAATATGAAATCTCCCTCTTGGGAGAAAATCCTTGAATTCCAGCTGATACCCATGGGTCACAATTTCCAATGCCCAGGGATCCTGAACATCCCTTGGCCAAGCCTGAGCAAAGAAAGAAAGTCTGCCCCTTACTAAATCCGGTCCCAGATCGGGGGCTGCCCCTTCATGCTGTCTTGGTAGCAGCAGCGGGCTTCTTGGCTTGTTTACCTTTATTTCAGGCCTGGTTAGGTTTCCAGACTGACTTGGATTGAGCAAAATTCCCTTCCTGCTTAGAGGAGGAAGAGGAAGCAGAGGGTACTCCTTTAAAATTTCGAAAGGAACGAAAATTATTCTGTTTACTCCTCATCTTAAAAGACTTGTCCTGGGGTAGGGCGTGACCCTTACCTCCAGCAATGTCAGAAATGATTTCCTTCAATTCAGGCCCGAATAGGGTCTTACCCTTGAAAGGAATAGCTAAAAGCTTAGATTTAGATGACACATCCGCAGACCACGATTTTAACCATAACGCTCTGTGCGCCAGAATGGCAAAGCCTGTGTTTTTCGACGCTAATTTAGCAATTTGAAAAGCAGCATCTGTGATAAATGAATTGGCTAGTTTGAGAGCCTTAATTCTATCTAAAATGTCCTCTAAAGGCATCTCTACCTTCAGAGACTCTTCCAGGGCGTCAAACCAGAAAGCCGCTGCAGTAGTTACTGGAACAATGCAGGCTGTAGGCTGTAAAAGAAAACCCTGGTGAACAAATAACTTCTTTAGAAGGCCCTCTAACTTTTTATCCATAGGATCTTTGAAAGCACAACTGTCCTCAATAGGTATAGTTGTACGCTTAGCTAGAGTAGAAATTGCTCCCTCCACCTTAGGGACCATTTGCCAAGAGTCCCGAATGGTGTCTGATATAGGAAACATTTTCTTAAAATTAGGAGGGGAGAAAACGGTATACCTGGTCTATCCCATTCCATTTTAAAAATTTCTGAAATTCTTTTAGGAACCGGAAAAACGTCAGTGTAAGTAGGCACCTCTAGATATTTGTCCATCTTACACAATTTTTCTGGAGGTATTGTAATAGGGTCGCAATCATCCAGAGTCGCTAAAACCTCCCTGAGCAACAGACGGAGGTGTTCAAGCTTAAATTTAAAGGACGTGACGTCCGAATTTGTCTGAGGCAACACATTTGCTGATTCTGAAAGTTCTCCCTCAGACAGCAATTCCCTGACCCCCAAATCAGAGCACTGTGAGTGTACATCGGAAATGGCTAATAAAGTATCAGAGGGTTCAGTATTTACATTAATACCTGGCCTACTGCGTTTACCTTGCAAAACTGGCAGTTTGGATAATACCTCTGTAAGGGTAGTTGACATAACTGCACCCATATCTTGCAGAGTAAAAGAATTAGACGCACTAGAAGTACTTGGCGTCGCTTGAGTGGGCGTTAAAGGTTGTGACACTTGGGGAGAATTGGATGGCATAACCTGATTCTCTTCAGACTGAGAATCATCCTTAGACACACTTTCACTACCTAAAATATGTTCTTTACAGTGTAAGGCCCTTTCAGTACAAGAAGGACACAATGTAAGAGGGGGTTCCACAATGGCTTCTAAACACATAGAACACTGACTTTCCTCAATGTCAGACATGTTGAACAGGCTAGTAATAACCACAAAAGTCGTTAAACACTTTATTATATTGATGAAAAACAATTTCAGAAAAAACGAGTACTGCGACTTTAAGAAATATAAAAACCGCACACTTTTTTTTAAAAATCTGCTTAAATATGTTAACAAACGTTCAATTTACATAACATATATCCTATATTGCAGTTGGATATTGCACCACAAGCAAGGGGCAAAATAAACCTCCTCAACGAGTAAATTGACACAAAAACGTTATGGAAAAAACTTAGACAAACCCCTGCACCTCGCCACAGCTCTGCTGTGGTGCCTACCTGCCCCCAGGGATCTGATAAACGATTCAATAGCACTCCGATAGACAATCACTCAGTCTGAGCCCAAATGGAGCTGAAGTCTGCTGCCTTCTAGACAAAATTAACTGCGCATTTGAGGCGCGAAAATTAGGCCCCGCCCATCATGTACGATGTACTCTCAGCCTAAACAACCACATGTAAAGCGGTTTAGAAACAGCCATGTGGATTAGCATTTATAATATGTATGATAATAGCCATGTGAACCCCCAGCACAACGTACAACAGCCAGCCATATAACCTTTTTCTGCAATAAAAACCGTTAGGCTGCCCCAGTGTCTTAACCATGCTGCCATAATTTCTTTGCTGCATTTAGCCCTAATAAAAGAAAAATACACAGGATTTCAGTAATACCCTTTCTATGTCTTATAGGATTACTGCTTACCCCTTCCCTATTTGGGAACTATGTCAGCCAGTTCCGATATATCACAGTATCTTCAGAAATAAATGACTGAACATACCTCAATGCTGCTTGTAGCATGAAAACGTTCCCCACACTGAAGATTTCTCTAGTACTAATCAGCAACTCTGTGGGAACCAACATGGATCTTAGTAACATCTGCTAAGATCATCAACCTCAGGGCAAAAATCTTCTTCTATATGCTGCCTGAGGAAAAACAAAATTTATGCTTACCTGATAAATTTCTTTCTTTTGCCATGTACCGAGTCCACGGATTCATCCTAACTTCTGGGATATTGTCCTTCCTGACAGGAAGTAGCAAAGAGAGCACCACAGCAGAGCTGTCTATATAGCTCCCCCCTTAACTCCACCCCTAGTCATTCGACCGAAGGCCAAGGAAGAAAAGGATAAACTATAAGGCGCAGAGGTGACTGAAGTTTACATAAAAAAAATACTATCTGTCTTGAATAGACAGGGCGGGCCGTGGACTCGGTACATCGCAAAAGAAAGAAATTTATCAGGTAAGCATAAATTTTGTTTTCTTTTGTATGATGTACCGAGTCCACGGATTAATCCTAACTTGTGGGATACCAATACCAAAGCTTTAGGACACGGATGAAGGGAGGGACAAGACAGGAACCGAAACGGAAGGCACCACTGCTTGCAAAACCTTTCTCCCAAAAATAGCCTCCGAAGAAGCAAAAGTATCAAATGTATAACATTTTGAAAAGGTATGAAGCGACGACCAAGTCGCAGCCTTACAAATCTGTTCAACAGAGGCATCATTTTTAAAAGCCCATGTGGAAGCTACCGCTCTAGTAGAATGAGCTGTAATCCTTTCAGGAGGCTGCTGTCCAGCAGTCTCATAAGCCAAACAGATTATGCTTTTCAGCCAAAAGGAAAGAGAAGTCGCTGTAGCCTTTTGACCCCTACGCTTTCCAGAATAGACAACAAACAAAGAAGAGGTTTGACGAAAATCTTTGGTTGCCTGCAAATAAAATTTCAAAGCACGAACCACGTCCAAGTTGTGCAACAGACGTTCCTTCTTACAAGAAGGATTAGGACACAGAGAAGGAACAACAATTTCTTGATTGATATTCCTGTTAGTAACAACCTTAGGTAGGAACCCAGGCTTGGTACGCAAAACCACCTTATCAGCATAGAACACAAGATAAGGAGAGTCACATTGTAATGCAGATAGTTCAGAAACTCTTCGAGCTGAAGAGATAGCAACTAGGAACAAAACTTTCCAAGATAAAAGCTTAATATCTATGGAATGCATGGGTTCAAACGGAAACCCCTGAAGAACTCTAAGAACTAAATTTAGACTCCATGGTGGAGCAATAGGTTTAAACACAGGCTTAATTCTAACTAAAGCCTGACAAAAAGCCTGAACATCTGGAACATCTGCCAGACGCTTGTGCAACAAAATAGACAAAGCAGATATCTGTCCCTTTAGGGAACTAGCTGATAATCCTTTCTCCAATCCCTCTTGGAGAAAAGACAAAATCCTAGGAATCCTGATTTTACTCCAGGAGAAGCCTTTGGATTTGCACCAAAAAAGATATTTACACCATATCTTATGATAAATTTTCCTGGTAACAGGCTTTTGAGCCTGAATCAAGGTATTTATGACTGACTCAGAGAAACCCCGCTTTGATAGAATCAAGCGTTCAATCTCCAAGCAGTCAGTTGCAGAGAAATTAGATTTGGATGCTTGAATGGACCTTGAATCAGAAGGTCCTGTCTCAATGGCAGAGACCATGGTGGAAGGGATGACATGTCCACCAGGTCTGCATACCAAGTCCTGCATGGCCACGCAGGTGCTATCAAAATCACTGATGCTCTCTCCTGTTTGATTCTGGCAATCAGACGTGGAAGGAGAGGGAAAGGTGGAAACACATAAGCCAGGTTGAACGACCAGGGTACTGCTAGAGCATCTATCAGTACAGCCTGAGGATCCCTTGACCTGGAGCCGTAATGAGGAAGTTTGGCGTTCTGACGAGACGCCATCAGATACAACTCTGGTGTGCCCCATAGCCGAACCAGCTGAGCAAACACCTCTGGATGGAGTTCCCACTCCCCCGGATGAAAAGTCTGACGACTTAGAAAATCTGCCTCCAAGTTCTCTACACCTGGGATATAGATCGCTGGCAGATGGCAAGAGTGAGCCTCTGCCCATTGGATTATCCTTGAGATCTCTATCATCGCTAAGGAACTCTTTGTTCCGCCCTGATGATTGATATAAGCCACAGTCGTGATGTTGTCCGAAACCTGATGAATCTGGCCGAAGCCAGCTGAGGCCATACCTGGAGAGCATTGAATATCGTTCTTAATTTCAGAATATTTATCGGTAGGAGAGCCTCCTCCCGAGTCCACAAACCTTGAGCTTTCAGGGAATTCCAGACTGCACCCCAGCCCAGAAGACTAGCGTCTGTCGTCACTATAACCCATTCTGGCCTGCGGAAACACATTCCCTGGGACAGATGATCCTGTGACAACCGCCAAAGAAGAGAGTCTCTGGTCTCTTGATCCAGATTTATCTGAGGAGATAAATCCACATAATCCCCATTCCACTGATTGAGCATGCATAGTTGCAGTGGTCTGAGATGCAAGCGAGCAAACGGAACTATGTCCATTGCCGCTACCATTAGTCCGATTACCTCCATATACTGAGCCACTGACGGCCGAGGAATGGAATGAAGAGCTTTGCAGGTGGACAAAATCTTTGATTTCCTGACCTCCGTCAGAAATATTTTCATGTCCACCAAGTCTATCAGAGTCCCTAGAAATGAAACTCTAGTGAGGGGGGAAAGAGAACTTTTTTTTACGTTCACTTTCCACCCGTGAGACCTTAGAAAGGCCAACACTAAGTCCGTGTAAAACTTGGCTAGTTGGAAGGACGACGCTTGAATTAGAATGTCGTCTATATAAGGCGCCACTGCTATGCCCCGTGGCCTTAGAACTGCCAGAAGGGACCCTAGCACCTTCGTGAAGATTTGCGGTGCCGTGGCCAACCCAAAAGGAAGAGCCACAAACTGATAATGCTTGTCCAGAAAGGCGAACCTGAGGAACTGGTGATGATCTTTGTGGATAGTAATGTGCAGATACGCATCCTTTAAGTCCACGGTGGTCATATATTGACCCTCCTGGATCAATGGTAAGATAGTCCGAATGGTCTCCATCTTGAAAGATGGAACTCTTAGGAATTGGTTTAGGATCTTGAGATCCAGAATTGGTCTGAAGATTCCCTCCTTTTTGGGAACTATAAACAGATTGGAATAGAACCCCTGCCCCTGTTCTGCTTTTGGAACTGGGCAGATCACTCCCATGGTAAAAAGGTCTTCTACACAGCGTAAGAACACCTCTCTTTTTGTCGGGTTTACAGATGGAACCTCCCACTTGGAGGGGAATCCTTGAAATCTAGAAGGTATCACTGGGTTACATTTTCTACTGCCCAGGAATCCTGAACATCTCTTGCCCAGGCCTGAGCAAAGAGAGAGAGTCTGCCCCCTACTAGATCCGGTACCGGATTGGGCGCTACCCCTTCATGCTGACTTAGTGGCAGCAGCAGGCTTTTTGGCCTGTTTACCCTTGTTCCAAGCCTGATTAGGTCTCCAGGTTGGCTTGGATTGAGCAAAGTTCCCCTCTTGCTTTGCAGCATGGGAAGAGGTAGAGGGACCACTCTTGAAGTTTCAAAAGGAACGAAAATTATTTTGTTTGGTCCTTGTCTTATTTGACTTATCCTGAGGGAGGGTATGACCCTTCCCTCCAGTAATGTCTGAAATGATCTCTTTCAATGCAGGCCCGAATAGGGTCTTACCTTTGAAAGGGATGGACAAAAGCTTAGATTTAGATGACACATCAGCTGACCAGGACTTAAGTCATAACGCTCTACGTGCTAAAATGGCAGAACCTGAATTCTTAGCCGCTAATTTAGCAAGATGAAAAGCAAGATGAAAAGCGGCGTCTGTAATAAACGAATTAGCCAACTTAAGAGCCTTAATTCTGTCCAAAATATCATCTAGTGGGGTCTCCATCTGAAAAGCCTCTTCTAGAGCCTCAAACCAAAAGGCAGCTGCAGTGGTTACAGGAACAATGCATGCTATAGGTTGAAGAAGAAAACCATGATGAACAAAAATTTTCTTTAGGAGACCCTAATTTTTTATCCATAAGATCAATGAAAGCACAACTGTCTTCAATAGGTATAGTTGTACGCTTAGCCAGGGTAGAAATAGCTCCCTCCACCTTAGGGACCGTCTGCCATGAGTCCTTTATGGTGTCAGAAATGGGAAACATTTTCTTAAAAACAGGAGGGGGAGAGAACGGAATACCTGGTTTATCCCACTCCTTAGGAACAATGTCTGAAATCCTCTTAGGGACCGGAAACACATCAGTGTAAACAGGAACCTCTAAATATTTGTCCATTTTACACAATTTCTCTGGAACTACAATAGGGTCACAATCATCCAGAGTAGCTAAAACCTGCCAGAGCTATAAGCGGAGGTGCTCTAGCTTAAATTTAAATGCCGTCATAACTGAATCTGTCTGAGAGAACATCTTTCCTGAATCAGAAATCTCTCCCTCAGACAGCAAATCCCTCATCCCTACTTCAGAACATTGTGAGGGAATATCGGATACGGCTACTAAAGCGTCAGAAGGCTCAGCATTTGTTCTTAACCCAGAGCTACTGCTTTTCCCTTGCAACCCAGGCAGCTTAGATAAAACCTCTGTGAATGTAGTATTCTTAACTGAAGCCATATCTTGCAAGGTGAAAGAATTAGACGCACTAGAAGGACTTGGCGTCGCTTGTGCGGGCGTTACTGGTTGTGACACTTGGGGAGAACTAGATGGCAAAACCTGATTTCCTTCTGTCTGAGATCATCTAATGCCAAACTTTTATAAGTCAAAATATGCTTTTTGCAATTTATAGACATATCAGTACAAGTGGGACACATTCTAAGAGGGGGTTCCACAATGGCTTCTAAACAAATTGAACAATGAGTTTCCTCAGTGTCAGACATGTTTAACAGACTAGTAATAAAGCAAGCAAGCTTGGAAAACACTTTATTTAATGAAAAAAACACAATTTGCAAAAACGGTACTGTGCCTTTAAGAGAAAAAAAGGCATACACAAACTGCAAAACAGGTTAAAATTGCCTCAATTTTTCTGAAATTTTAACAGTGTTAACAGCTCTCTTTGCTACTTCCTGTCAGGAAGGACAATATCCCACAAGTTAGGATGAATCCGTGGACTCGGTACATCATGCAAAAGAAATAGTACTCACGGTACCATTTAAAATAAAAAACTTCTTGATTGAGGAAACTAAAAACTATCATTTTAACCTCTTTCACTTTACCTCTTCCTATTACTAGCATAGGCAAAGAGAATGACTGGGGGTGGAGGGAAGGAGCTATATATACAGCTCTGCTGTGGTGCTCTTTGCCACTTCCTGTTAGCAGGAGGATAATATCCCACAAGTAAGGATGAATCCGTGCACTCGTATCTTGTAGAAGAAAAGTACTTGTCATTGTTGTCTTATGGGCAACTGAGAAGGTCCCGTACTGCCCTGCACGGTACTCCGGTTGTGCCTTAACATCTGGTGAGAAGCTTATAATAGAGGCTCCGTGTTTTCTTCTATTTCTGTTTTTTTCAGATAATATATTTTGGCGCCTTTTTTCTCCTTCTAGGTATCCTGTAACTTTGTTTGCGTTTGAAGAGAGCAGCCTCACTCCGCTTGGTTTTCTACTCCTGCTGTGGCCACAAGAGCACCTCTCGTGAGGATCTTTTGAATCCTCCATATTTGTCTTCGAGAATATATATATATATATATATATATATATATGTGTATGTGTGTGTGTGTATATATATATATATATATAATATCAAATTGTATCCCAATACTGTACAAATAATCAACTGATAACCAGTGTATATGACCAATATTGCATTATGTGTGTTTAAGAATCATATGTTTTAAAATAACTGTGTATATAATATGGAATTAAGTATATGAAATAACCAGTATGATATGAATATGTATAGGCCTTATGTATAAATAAGCATCCAAATTAAATCATAAGGATTTAATTTTTAAACTGGTACAGTTAGTTAAACAAAAATTTTAAAGGAATATATATAGGCCTAGGTATCTATCTATATGTGTATATATATATATATATATATATATATATATATATATATATATATATATATATATGTATGTGACTTGTATGTTTATGTTTTGTATATGAAGTTATATACTGATTGCCTGCCTAAATTATACCATCTAACAGGCTAAGACATTGCTTACACACATGAAAAACAGATAATTGGTTTCAAAATGCTGGAGAATTGCCCCTTCCAGTAATGCATAAAAAGATATTGATGAAATATATTTGCATGCATGTAAATAGACATGAATGCATATATGAATATATATACATGTATGATATATTAAATAAATAATGAAACTCATGAATTAATAAATATAAGAAAGTTACACAAGTTCACTTTTATAGCACCATTCACCAGCACCATCTTGTGGTCGGTTAGTAAAACTACAGCCAGCTATGTTTACCATTAGCTGCATTGTCCCAAAAAGTTAAGTAGTATTCGTCCAATCACAGGGTACAGATCCTAACACCTCAGTGAATGGCTGTTGGAGATTGGCCACAAGATAAATTGAGCCACAGAGTGCTCACAGGGGAGACTGGTTTTGCATGAAAGTGAGGGCGAAGTGCTGTCCAAATCTCCTCTGAACTGAATTTTGAATCCTGGTCACCCTATCCCAGATTTTTGGTATCCTTCGAAAATTGTTGCCCGTTTCCTGTGGATTAAGATATTTTATGAGACCAGATACAGAGGAAATACAGAGCGTGATTATTGATAACACAGGGCCTGGAGGAGCAAGCATTTGGGGAAGTATAAAAAGCCTATAATTATATTTAATCAGTTGTGGCATTTAAGGTCCTTATTTAAGATTTATATTAGATGAGTATAGGCCCAATTTTGTTTTATATGTACTCTTCCCTATAATCTAATCTATATAGTATAGAATCTAATTTTCCTATAAATATAGAAATTCTGTTATATATAGTGTTAATTTAATTCAGCATATTGTAAGGAAAACCCCAGGCATTATAACTTAATATATTTAATTTTAATGATATTGTAATCCCTAACATTGAGACTCAGTTGAGGCATTATAAAAAGTTGTAGGCATCTCTTTGGTTGTAGATACACACTCTGAATCTAACTGATTACATTATAGTATTTTTAAGTACCCAAACAAAATTTTAGTGATAATATTGGGCTAAGATTATATTAAATAACCGTCTGTTAGTAATGTATACTGCAAAGTTGGTTCATGCTGGTTTATTTTATTTTGCCATAAACTTCACTGTTAGATTTGTACCCATAGAATCAAAGCTAGGTGTTGTAACATATTTTATTTCATATTACATCAGAGAGTTTGTTTTGTGTTTAATTAAGTTGTACATAGCTTGTTAGTAGCTTGTTTAATAAATCTGTTTATATTTTTCCAAATTTAATCCTCTTAACTCCACAAACATAATTCACTGTGTTTAAAAAAATATCACCTGATTAGAACTACTGGAAATAATACAAGTATATGGGAGATTACCGATGAGACAATAGTAAATTACTTTGTAACCTATATAAATATATATTAACTCGTTGGAGGTTACTGCCGAAATAGTCATAATTAATATAGTAATCTAAAATATACTACAGAAGGCTGTCTATGATGCATACTGTCAATACACCCACCAAATACCACTGACTGTAAGCCAATTCAAATACATGTGTCCTACATCTATTTAAAATTGGAAGGGGGATTTATGTCAGGATATCTGAGTATTATTAAATAATATATATATATGTATGTATCTTTATCTACACATAGATTTATGATGAGACCAAGAACTCATTTTATTTGTGAAACTGTTTGTAAAACAAACCCCCTCTTTTTCTGGAACACAGAGTTCAAGAACAAGGGAATTAATTTCAAAGACTTCCTGTCTAAGGTGTGAAGTTAAAACAGATCAGATCACAAGCCAGAAGGTCCCAATTATCCATTTCAAAGGAGGCCTGGATAAAGATTTTTTTTTCTTATCCAAAAAAAAAAAAAAAAAAAAACAGTCGCTTCGTCTACAAGAATAAAAGAATATACAGGCTTGTTCAAAGGATACAAGTGACAAGTTTTGTGGGAAGGTGACCATTCACACTTCGATGCAAACTGATGCCTGCAGTGTTAGATAAACATTTGTACTAGCTAACTGAGGGACATGTTTAACCCTGCTGAGTTACAATCCACATTCTCATTTCCATATAAACTGAAAATGTAAATCATGGTTTCCTCTTAAGGACATGATGAGTCCACAGATCATCTTCATTACTTATGGGATATTCTCCTCCTGCCTGCAGGAGGCGGCAAAGAGCACCTACAGCAAAGCTGTCAAATAGTCCCTCCCCTCCAACCCAGTCATTCTCTTTGCCTGCGTTAGTAATAGGAGATGGCAAAGTGAGGTGTTAAGAGAAAGATTCTTCAATCAAGAGTTTGTTGTTTCTAAGTAGTGACAGAATGTACTACTTTGCTCTGGGGTGTAGCCTAGACCTAACCAGTCTCTACAGTAGGGTTTTTTGGTGGCTTTAAAGCATTAGTAACTGGTGGGACATAATTCTCACTGCGCCTCCTAAGATATTGCTGCCCCATTATAGATAGCCTAAGCGCATGGTAACTCAGGCTGATCTGCTTCCACAGGGCTATGAGAGGGAGAAATAGGATCCTCCTACACCTGATGGATGACCCTGCTATCAGGCAGCATGGAGGTAAGTGCTATTTTTCTTTTCATGCTGGAACAGCAGGCAGAGTGATTATGGCACTTTACTTATCCTAATTTTTACACTTATGATAAGCTGCTAGTGCAGCTCCGGGACAAAACTCCCCTTATTAAGATATAGGGGTTGTCATTTTGCAAGTCAGTATGTACAGGCACTGGGGAGACTGCTTTTATTACTTTTTATTACATTTTATCTATTTTATTATGGATGCCGGGCTAGATAGGGTTATTTGATGTACGCCCACGATGGGCGGGGCCTATTTCCGCACGCTTCCTCATTCTGGTTGCTATCCGGGCTGAGAAGTCGCCTGGAGTTCTACTGCCGCATGGCTACTGTTTATAACATATTGAGTCAGGCGGTAGTAGTGCTCCAGGCAAGCGGTGTTTTTCTGTTTTTCCTCCGGTCCTCTGACATCAGCATCCGGTTAATCCTGGGAGGTCGATCGCTTGTTTGGTGGCAGGTAGGCACCTCAGCAGGCTGCTGAGGTGTAGATGTGTCTGGAACAGCATTAATTTCATGTTTTTTACTATATTATAAAAACGGCAGAAACATTTTTTGGGTTTAAAATTTAAAGGCGCACAGGCTGATTAATTTCATAACGGTTTAAGTTAATTTTTCCATCTCAAATCATTACTTGTTGGGGACTTACCTTTGTTGGATATCCTTTGGTTCTGTCTTAAAGACACAGTTACATATATTTTAAAAAAAAAAGTTTATTTTATGTGAGAGATGGATACTGAAGCTGATCAATCTGCTCTTTGCTCTATGTGTTTGAATGCTCAGGTTGAACCCCCTATTCCTTTTTGTCCCTCATGTGTTGAGAGGGCCTTGAGTTACAAAGAGGATTTTTCATGAGCAAGCCTCTTCTAAGGCAGATGCTTCTCAGGGGTCTCAAGATGAGATTCAGAGTATTTCGCAGCGGTCTCCCCAAATGTCCCAAGAGATTTCGCCCGCTCAAGCAGTGCCCTGTACTAATACTTTTGCTTCAAATATTTCCTTAATGGACATAGCTAAGGTAGTGTCTTCTATTTCTGATACATTATCTGTCTTTCCCATGTTTCAAGTCAGACGTAAAAGAAGGAGTGACCATGGAGTCAGTAAGGATGCTGATGCATTGGTGTCATTTTCAAATTTACCCTCTCAAGAACATGAGTTGGAGGGTTCTTTATCTGAAGGTGAACTTTCTGATTCTGGAAGTTCTGCACCTTTTTCAGATTTCGGAGGTGGTTTCTTTCAGGTTTAAGTTAGAACAACTCCGCCTGTTACTCAGGGAGGTATTACCAACTTTAGATGATTGTGACACTACAGTAGTAGTGGCTCCTGAAAAGTTGTGTAAGATGGATAAATATTTTGAAACTCCCTCGTATTCAGATGTTTTTCCAATACCTAAGAAGACTTTGGAGATTATTTCTAAGGAATGGGAGAGACCAGGTATTTCTTTTTCTCCATCCCCAGTCTTTAAGAAAATGTTTCCTGTAGCAGATGCTATAAAGGAAAATTGGCAGACAGTCCCTAAGGTAGAAGGAGCTGTTTCCACCCTGGCTAAACGTACGACTATTCCTATTGAGGATAGCTGTGCCTTTAAGGATCCTATGGACAAGAAGTTGGAAGGATTACTTAAGAGGATTTATACTCATCAGGGGTTATTGTTACAGCCTATTGCATGCATTTCCACGGTTACTAGTGCAGCAGCTTATTGGTTCGACGCTCTGAGTCTCTCAGACATGAGACCCCTTTGGAGGAAATCCAGGATAGGATTAAGGCGCTGAAATTAGCTAATGCCATTATTACTGATGCTTTGTTGCAAATTACTAAATTAGCTGCAATGACTTGAGGGTTTTCTATCTTGGCCCGCAGAGCCTTGTGGTTAAAACCCTGGGCTGCGGATGTGTCTTCCAAGTCTAAGCTTCTAACAATTCCTTACAAGGGAAAGACCTTGTTTGGACCTGGCCTAAAGGAAATTATTTCCGATATCTCTGGAGGTAAGGGTCATCTACTTCCTCAGGATAAGAGAAACAAGCAAAAGGGACGTCAAAGTAATTTTCGTTCCTTTCGAAATTTCAAGAGTAATTCCTTTGTTTCCTCCGCCTGACAGGATGGAAACTTTACCCAGCCTACTTGGAGACCCAACCAGTCATGGAACAAGGGGAAACAATCCAAGAAGCCTGCTGCTGAATCCAAGACAGAATGAAGGGTTTGCCCTTGATCCAGGGCCGGATCTGGTCGGGGGAAGACTATCTTTTTTTGTTCAGGCATGGGTAAGAAATGTTTAGGATCCCTGGACTATAGAGATTGTGTCCAGGGGATACAGACTGGAGTTCAAAGCCTTTCCTCCTCGGGGAAGGTTTCTCATTTCAAGGTTATCTGCAAACCAGATAAAAAGAGAGGTGTTCTTATGTTGTGTAAGAGACCTCTCCTCCATGGGAGTGATTGTTCCAGTTCCTACTCAGGAACAAGGAGAAGGTTTTTATTCCAATCTGTTCGTAGTTCCCAAAAAGGAGGGAACTTTCAGGCCAATCTTAGACCTCAAGAGTCTAAACAAATTACTCAGAATCCCATCATTCAAGATGGAGACTATTCGCACTATTCTTCCATTGATCCAGGAGGGTCAATTCATGACGACGGTGAACTTAAAGGATGCATATCTTCATGTTCCTATCCACAAGGAACATCACAAGTTCCTAAGATTTGCATTTCTGGACAAACATTTCCAGTTTGTGGCTCTTCCTTTTGGGTTGGCCACAGCACCCAGAATTTTCACAAAGGTTCTGGGGTCTCTTTTGGTGGTCCAAAGACCACGGGGCATTGCAGTAGCGCCTTACCTGGACGATATTCTAATCCAGGCGCCATCTTGCCATCAAGCAAAGTCTCATACCGACATTGTCATAGCCTTCCTGAGATCTCTCGGGTGGAAGGTGAATTTAGAAAAGAGTTCTCTAGTTCCAAAGACAAGGGTTACCTTTTTGGGAACTTTAATAGATTCTGTTCAAATGAGGATTTTTCTGACAGAGGTCAGGACATCAAAGATTATAGATACCTGTCGAGTACTCTGAATCCATCTGTGGCACAGTGTATGGAGGTAATCGGATTGATGGTAGCGGCGATGGACATCGTCCCATTTGCTCGGTTCCATCTCAGACCTCTGCAGCTGAACATGCTCAGACAGTGGAATGGAGATTATGCGGACTTGTCTCCTCAAATAGTCATGGAGGAGACAAGAGACTCTCTTCAATGGTGGTTGTCTCTGGATCATCTGTTTCAGGGAACCTGCTTTCGCAGACCTTCCTGGGTAATTGTGACAACAGACGCCAGTCTTTTAGGATGGGGAGCCGTCTGGGGTTCTCTGAAGACTCAGGGATTGTGGACCCGGGCGGAGTCTCTTCTTCCTATCAAAATTCTGGAACTGAGAGCGATTTTCAATGCTCTTCTGGCTTGGCCTCAGTTGGCCTCGGCCCGGTTCATCAGATTTCAGTCAGACAACATAACGACTGTCGCCTACATCAATCATCGGGGAGGAACGAGGAGTTCCTTGGCGATGTCAGAAGTATCCAAGATCATTCAGTGGGCGGAGAACCGTTCTTGTCATCTGTCAGCGATCCACATCCCAGGGGTGGACAACTGGGAGGCGGATTTTCTAAGCAGACAGACTTTCCATCCGGAAGTGTTCTCAAGCCTGATCCTCAAATGGGGTCAACCGGAGTTGGATCTCATGGCATCTCGACAGAATGCCAAGCTTCCGAGGTAAGGATCGAGGTCCAGGGATCCGCAGGCGGAACTGATAGATGCTCTGGCAGTTCCTTGGTCCTTCAAGCTGGCATACCTGTTTCCCCCGTTTGCACTCCTTCCTCAGGTCATTGCTCGAATCAAAAAAGAGAGGGCTCCGGTGATTCTCATTGCTCCTGTCTGGCCTCGCAGGACTTGGTATGCGGACCTGGTAGACATGTCGTCTCTACCACCCTGGAAGCTTCCGTTGAGGAAGGATCTTCTCATTCATGGTCCCTTCCCTTCACCCAAATCTAGTTTCTCTGAAGCTGACTGCTTGGAGATTGAAGGTTTGATTTTGTCAAAATTAGGTTTTTCTGATCCGGTCATTGAGACCTTGGTTCAGGCTCGTAAGCCAGTAACTAGAAAGATTTACCATAAAATATGGCGTAAATATCTTTATTGGTGCGAATCTAATGGCTACTCGTGGAGTAAGATTAGGATTCCGAGAATTTTAGCTTTTCTCCAAGAGGGATTGGAGAAGGGTTTGTCGGCTAGTTCCTTAAAGGGTCAGATTTCGGCTTTGTCGGTGTTACTACATAAACGTCTGGCAGAGGTTCCAGATGTTCAATCTTTCTGTCAGGCTCTGGTCAGGATCAGACCTGTATTTAAGCCTATTGCTCCTCCATGGTGTCTTAATTTGGTTCTTAATGTTCTTTAAGGGGTTCCATTTGAACCTATGCATTCCTTAGACATTAAACTTCTATCTTGGAAAGTTTTATTTCTGGTTGCTATTTCTTCTGCTCGTAGAGTGTCAGAGCTCTCGGCGTTAAGAAAAAGAGAGATGTGTGTATGCGCTAAACAGCTATGGGGATGATGAATAATCTATAAATATATATTAGTATATTTAGAGATATGAATTTTGAAGCTATATATTATAAAAACACTTTGTGTGGCATAAAAATATAGTGTAGGTGTTACAGAGTCAACCTGTGCGACTGGTTCAAATCTAATATCCAAGCAACTAAAATAAATCAAATATCAAAGCAGTATGTATATCAAAATAAAATTTATTTATCTTAATTAAAATAACAATGAAATATTGTCTACTGATACTGTGATATTATGACCGGTCATATATAGTAACAAACTCTATGCTAAAACATAAAAAATAAGCTAAAAATAGCTGACTTTTGGTGCAGCTCAGTCTAAAATCATATTGGGATAGTAGCCCTATATGAAAAAGTAAATCCACCTATGGAATCTTGGCTTCTATAACAGTGAAAGTTCAGTTTGGGAAAGAGGTAGATATCAAACTACCTAGGGATGAAGTATTATTATGGCCTCGGTCTCGATGAAAAAACTCTGCGCAGAGTATTAGAAGTGGATCAAATAATCCCAACGAATCCTTTGCAATCCTTGTAGATAATTATATATTCTCACTTTGTAGTTGTTCTTCTAGGTCCAGATGGACCTAGAAGAACAACTACAAAGTGAGAATATATAATTATCTACAAGTATTGCAAAGGATTCGTTGGGATTATTTGATCCACTTCTAATACTCTGCGCAGAGTTTTTTCATCGAGACAGGACCTACATTCGACACGCATCCAGCGTTCCTGACGTCACCAGCTGTAGTGAGCCGCGCCGGACACCTGGGCCATACCTTGACGGAGGATTCAGCTCGACTAAAGAGCAGGTAGGCACCATAGAGGTGTAGCGGTCCTGCAGCGTGGTTGTCAGTGGGTATTCATAACAGAAGGTATCAACTTATTTTCACAGAAACTGCCAATTACGGAACTTTCAATATCTCCATACGGGACTTTTACACCTGTTTACTCCTATAACGGAGCCATAATAATACTTCATCCCTAGGTAGTTTGATATCTACCTCTTTCCCAAACTGAACTTTCACTGTTATAGAAGCCAAGATTCCATAGGTGGATTTACTTTTTCATATAGGGCTACTATCCCAATATGATTTTAGACTGAGCTGCACCAAAAGTCAGCTATTTTTAGCTTATTTTTTATGTTTTAGCATAGAGTTTGTTACTGTGATATTATGACCGGTCATATATAGTATCAGTAGACAATATTTCATTGTTATTTTAATTAAGATAAATTTTATTTTGATATACATACTGCTTTGATATTTGATTTATTTTAGTTGCTTGGATATTAGATTTGAACCAGTCGCACAGGTTGACTCTGTAACACCTACACTATATTTTTATGCCACACAAAGTGTTTTTATAATATATAGCTTCAAAATTCATATCTCTAAATATACTAATATATATTTATAGATTATTCATCATCCCCATAGCTGTTTAGCGCATACACACATCTCTCTTTTTCTTTGTACCAGTTCTTGCATTATCTGCTTTATGGGAGCAGATTAGTGTGTATTGCAAGGGGCAGATTTGCGCACCATATACCCACCATTTTTTTTAGAGCTCTCGGCGTTGCAATGCGCTTCCCCTTATCTCATTTTTCATGCAGATAAGGTTGTCTTGCGTACCAAGTTGGGTTTTCTTCCTAAGGTAGTTTCGGACCGAAACATTAACCAGGAGATTGTTGTACCTTCGTTGTGCCCTAATCCTTCTTATCAGAAGCGTCTTTTGTTTGATGTTGTTCGTGCTTTGAAGTTTTATTTGCAGGCGACGAAGGATTTTCGTCAGTCTTCTTCTTTATTTGTTGTTTTCTCAGGGAAACAAAGGGGTCAAAAGGCGACGGCTACTTCGCTTTCTTTTTGGTTGAGGAGTATCATTCGCTTTGCTTATGAAACCGCTGGGAAGCAGCCTCCTGAGAGGATTATGGCTCATTCTGCTAGAGCTGTGGCTTCTTCATGGGCATTCAAGAATGAAGCGACTATTGAACAGATTTGTAAAGCATATACTTGGTCCTCTCTTCACACTTTTTCTAAATTCTACAAATTTGATACTTTTGCCTCAGCTGAGGCGGCTTTTGGGAGAAAGGTTCTTCAAGCAGTGGTGCCTTCCGTTTAGGTATCCTGTCTTGTCCCTCCTGTATCATCTGTGTCTTCTAAGCTTGGGTATTGTATCCCATAAGTAATGAAGATGATCCGTGGACTTGTCATGTCCTTAAGAGGAAAAGAAAATGTATTCTTACCCGATAAATTTGTTTCCTCTTGGACATGACGAGTCCACGACCCGCCCTGTCTGTTTAGACAGGATGTTATTTTTTCTAAACTTCAGACACCTCTGCCCCTTTGGTTTTTCCTTTCTCTTCCTAACTTCGGTCGAATGACTGGATTGGAGGGGAGAGACTATTTGACAGCTTTGCTGTAGGTGCTCTTTGCCGCCTCCTGCAGGCAGGAGGAGAATATCCCATAAGTAATGAAGATGATCCGTGGACTCGTCATGTCCAAGAGGAAACAAATTTATCAGGTAAGAATACATTTTCTTTTTAAAAACATGTGTCCCTTGAAAGCATAGAATGTTTTAAGGATTTAAAATGAACATTTTTAACAACATTATTTCTTTCATTTCAGACATCAGGACAAATTGGGATACATATGCTGAGTTAATAAATAACAATACAGTCAAATTAAGATGCCCATTGAATGTTAGCCATGAACATGGATCTGTGTATTCAAAAATTGTTGGGAATGTGAAATATGCTGTGTTTGTATGAATATATATCAGCATTTTAAATACTATAATTCTAGGGGAGAGCAAATAATAGACAGTGTAATTGTTTATAATATGATGTTAGAAATAATATCTGTTTCTTTGTTTTTCAGACAAGATGTCCCATGAATAGTAGTCATAAACACAGATATATGTGGATATTTTAACATAGAAATTGATAAAATACTGATGTTTCATATCAAAATAATCAGGAAAAATGACAAAATATAATACATGTATATTAAAATATGACCAGACAGGTTTATCAATATAAAGAAATAGTGTATTTGATAGACATTTTATAAGATTGGATAATTTAACTGAAACAATATTTGAATGAAACTGTTGTCTCTGTCTGCTGCCCACGATGGCCTATATCTGGTATTACAGCCAAAAGGCATTTGGCTTTTTAAAATGAAATTTCCCAGTAGCCAATCAGAGAGAAGGGCATACCCAAATCTATCGAATGATTAAAAAGATGAGGAGGAGTCTTGTCTCAGACAAAAACTCCTTGCACAGAGAGAGGAGGGAGATCTTGGTGGAAAATGTTTGGCTGGTAACTGTTGCAATCCTGCTTGCTGCCATTTTGCTTATAAGAAAAAAACAGTGTGCAAACACATTTTTCTGTAAGACAAATACGTTGGGAAACTGTTTGTGGAAAGAGACTATCAAGATGAATTCTCTCACAAATGTGCATAATTCCTCTAAGCATATGAGAATAGCCATATTTGGATATTAACTGAATTCTCAAACTGGTGACCTGGTCAAGTATAAGAAATTGTTAAGTATATCATTTGATATTTTAAAGCAAATACATTCATTATTGCTACAGTCAAATTGCAGTTAATGCACTCAGTATTTTAAACTTGTGTTTCATAACCCTGTGTATTTTTAAAACTAATAATTAATGCTAAGTAATTTATCTTTGCAAATATATAAATATATTTTAGAATTTGTCTTAATTGTAGAAAATTAAGAATTTATTTCAGCTCAGATAAATTGGCATATAAATTGGTTGTTTGCACAAATAATATATATAAGTCCTGATGTTTTAAATTAGGATAAATTGTGGCTATATATCTGATTGTGCTGTCTGAATATTAATGGCTCATATCTTGCTATCTAATTGTGGTATTTTAATGAAATTCAATTGCGAATAAGGTTAATAAATAAGGTAACTTTTATGGCTAAGACAAGGGAGTACAAAGAAGCGCAAAGAAGAACAATCTTTAGTGATTTATTCAAAACATATAAATAAACATAAAAACTTACACTCCGGTAAGCAGCAACATTCGTCCTAATCACACACAGAATTATGTTGTGGTCCAGTAAAAGCCTGCGGCGGTCTGAGTCGTGCTCTGAACAAACTGAAACGTCCGTGATGGAAGACGAGCTGACAAACCCAAATCGGCATCTGACGTCAGTAAGGAGCTGAATTCGGAGCGTCCCCCTCAGATGGATCCTTCTCAGACCGCACAGCAAAACAGCTGATAACAGCAAATAGTCCCCAAAAGATATCCCTACGCGTTTCGTTCGGATCTCGGCCGAACTTTGTCAAGGGCAAAAAATACCGCTTGAACATTTTTTGCCCTTGACAAAGTTCGGCCAAGATCCGAACGAGACGCGTAGGGATATCTTTTGGGGACTATTTGCTGTTATCAGCTGTTTTGCTGTGTGGTCTGAGAAGGATCCATCTGAGGGGTACGCTCCGAATTCAGCTCCTTACTGACGTCAGACGCCGATTTGGGTTTGTCAGCTCGTCTTCCATCACAGACGTTTCAGTTTGTTCAGAGCAGGACTCAGACCGCCGCAGGCTTTTACTGGACCACAACATAATTCTGTGTGTGATTAGGACGAATGTTGCTGCTTACCTGAGTGTAAGTTTTTATGTTTATTTATTTATATGTTTTGAATAAATCACTCAAGATTGTTCTTCTTTGCGCTTCTTTGTACTCCCTTGTCTTAGCTGTTGTTTATCCGGGTGATCGGAAGAAAGATCATCCAAGGAGGAGCTGCATCAACTTGAGTAACCCTTTAACATCATCTTTAAAAAGACTTGAATAACGGCTCATCTCTGTTTGGGACTATTCATTTGATTTCATATGGATATTTAGGTATTCAGTTTATTTTAATAATCTGTTTAAATTATTAATGCTATTGTCATTATTTATTTGTATCTGTAAATTTTTGTTTTACTTATCAATCATTGGGATTATTGGTTATTTATGTTATAATTTTTATGTTATAATTTTCATGTGGGGTTTAGGTATTTAAATAGGAGATTTTTGTTTGTTTAGTGCTGATATTTTTTGGTGTATATATTTAAGGTAACTTTTATGATCTTTGCATAGCATATTATAATAGTTTAAACATATATAGTTTGATTCAGGTCGGGCTTTCTACAAATATATTTCAATGTGTCTATAAATTTTAACTAATAAAATGAATTTAGGAATTTACATAAATTATTATTGTTTTGTATATGCATTTTACTGGGGGTTTATTTTAAAGGATAATTATTAAATATATTCGGCTAGATTATGAGTTTTGCGTTATGAGGGGTGCGTTGCTAACTTGCACGTTATTGTCACCGCTCACTTTCCTACAGCGCTGGTATTACAGGTTTTTACAAACCCAGCGTTAAAAGGCAAGAAGTGAGCATAGAGCATAATTGAGCTCCAATACTCCAATACCAGCGCTGCTTAAGTCAGCGGTAAGCTGGTCGAACGTGCTCATGCATGATTTCCCCATAGACATCAATGGGGAGGGCCGGCTGAAAAAAAGTCTAACACCTGCAAAAAAGCAGAGTAAAACTCAGTAACGCAGCCCCATTGATTCCTATGGGGAAACTACATTTATGTTTACCCCTAACATGAACCCCGAGTCTAAACACCCCTAATCTGCTGCCCCGACATCGCCAACACCTGCATTATACTTATTAACCCCTAATCTGCCGTTCCGGACATCGCCGCCACCTACATTATACTTATTAACCCCTAATCTGCTGCCCCCAACATCGCCGACACCTGCATTATATTTATTAACCCCTAATCTCCCTCCCCCAATGTTGCCGCAACCTACCTACATTTATTAACCCCTAATCTGCCGCCACTATTCTAAATTTATTAACCCCTAAACCTAAGTCTAACCCTAACGTAAATATAATTTATAATCTAAATAAAATTCCTAACATTAACTAAATTATTCCTATTTAAAACTAAATACTTACCTATAAAATAAACCCTAAGCTAGCTACAGTATAACTAATAGTTACATTGTATCTAGCTTAGGGTTTATTTTTATTTTACAGGCAGGTTTGTTTTTATTTTAACTAGGTAGAATAGTTACTAAATAGTTATTAACTATTTACTAACTACCTAGCTAAAATAAATACAAATTTACCTGTAAAATAAAACCCAACACTACACTACAATTAGACAATTTACATAAATTAAATACAATTAAATACATTAAATATAATTAGCTAAATTACAAAAACCCCCCACTAAATTACAGAAAATAAAAAACAAATTACTAGATATTTAAACTAATTACAGCTAATCTAAGAGCCCTATAAAAATAAAAAATCCCCCCCCCCAAAAAAAAAAAACCTAGCCTAAACTAAATTATCAATAGCCCTTAAAAGGGCCTTTTGCGGGGTATTGCCCCAAATAAATCAGCTCTTTTACCTGTAAATAAAAAATACAAATACCCAGTAAAACCCACCACCCACACAACCAACCCACCAAATAAAACCCTAACTAAAAAACTCAAGCTCCCCATTGTCCTGAAAAGGGCATTTGGATGGGCATTGCCCTTAAAAGGGCATTTAGCTCTATTGCTGCCCAAAGCCTTAACCTAAAAATAAAACCCACCCAATACACCCTTAAAAAATCCTAACACTAACCCCCGAAGATTCACTTACCGGGAGAAGTCTTCATCCAAGCGGCAAGATGTCCTCAACGAAGCCGGCAGAAGTGGTCCTCCAGACGGGCAGAAGTCTTCATCCAGACGGCATCTTCTATCTTCATCCATTCGGCGCGGAGCGGCTCCATCTTCAAGACATCCGGCGCGGAGCATCCTCTTCCAACGACGTCTTCTTGCAGAATGAATATCTCTTTAAGTGACGTCATCCAAGATGGCGTCCCTTAGATGCCGTGCAAAATCAAGTCCCGCCCATTGTGGGCGGAAACAAGCACGGAACCCGGGAAAAATAAAGGCACTTTAACGCCATGTACCGGAATCAGTTCTACTAACAGTCTATTCCTCCGTGTCAACCAAACACTAAACCATGAATAGTAACAGGCTTACGTGTCTAATAAACAGAGTTATGCCCACAATTGTACTCTCACATCTGAGTACTGTAGTAAACCTCCCAGCGCTTCTGGCTAAAGTTACTGAATGCCGGACTGTCTGGAAAAAATTAATAATGTGTGGGTTGTCATCCTTTTACTTTAGCTAATGACATCCAACATACTTGCACAGGGAGACCCATACCAGAGCCCATCCCCAAACCGCAATAACAGAGCACAGTCAGTTCTGAATATATGCTTCAAAGCCCCAGAAATAAAGAGACTGCACTTAACTCCATGCTGAGGAACAGCATGAAAATACCCACACAGTGTCAAGAGGTCCACTCTTTTTCCTGAGGTCCTGTGAAGAAAGAAAGGTCTTAGGAAAATTCATTAAGTCCATATCCAGGCAGCACCAAAAAGGAAGGCAAAGTGAGACTAAAACCTCACAAGTTCCCAAGCATAATTGGTCTTTCCAGAAGTTGCCCGGTAGTAAAATAGCACACTTTGGCACCATTTAAAACAAAAAACTCTTGATTGAAGATTAAACTAACACCTCACTTTACCTCTTCCTATCACTAACACAGGCAAAGAGAATGACTGAAGTGGGAGGGAAGGGAGGAGCTATATATACAGCTCTGCTGTGGTGCTCTTTGCCTCCTCCTGCTGACCAGGAGGCGATATTCCATAAGTAAGGATGAAAGAAACCACGTTTAAACAGCACTAAACATACAATCTCCAAGCAGACAGCATCAGAAACGAGATTTAGAAGAAGGGAGAGGAGACATCTTCACCAAGACTGCATACCAGATCCTGCTGGGTCACGCAGGGGCTATTAGAAACACCAAATGCTCTCTCCTGTTTGGTACGAGTAATGACTCGCTGAAGGAAAACAAACAGTGAAAAAAAACAGATATGCTAGCCTGAAATCCCAAAGAACCACCAGAGCACCTATCAGTACCTAGAAAGTCCGGTCTTCTGACAAGACGCCATCAGATCCCACTCCGGCACCCTTAATTTGAGATCTAAGCTGGAGAACACCTCCGAGGGAGATCCCCCTCCCCCTGGAAGAGAAGTCCGAATGTTCAGAAATTCCGATTTCCACTAGTCCACTTCCTGGTAAGAGAATGGCAGAGAAACAGAAATAGTGAGCTCTCACCTATTAATAAGTCCAAGTCACCTCTTCATGGCACAGGAACTCTGAGTTTCTCCTGTCGGATGATCTAAAGCATTCCGACTGGAACCTGAAAAAACAGCTAAGGACAACTGAGGCCAAGCCATCAGAGCATCGAAAATCTCTCTCGACTCCCGATGTCGACAAGGGCAGTAGACTCCTGGAGTCCAGACGGCATCCCAGCCTAGCAGGTTAGCGTCTGAGTTCAGAATCTCCCAGGAAGGTCTCCAAAAACATGTGCCCTGAGACAGATGTTCCTGAGACAACTAACCTGGAAGAGAATCTCTTGTCGGTTGATCTAGATCTATTCCCTGAGTAGATCCACATGGTCCTCATTTCATTGTTGAGCATGCACAACTGCAGAACTTCCAAAGGGACCGAATAAGGAAAACCTGTCCATAGAAACAACCATTAGACCAATTACCTCCATCCGTGGAGCCACGAAGGGCTGAACATTGAACTCAAGATGATAAGAGGAGAATCCTTGATTTTCTGATATCTGTGTCAGAAAAAAAATCAAAGACAGAGAATAATATGGTCCCTAAAGACCTATCCATCCAGTGAAATATGGGAAGACAACCAAAACTCTTAATGAGAGTTTGTCTACCTTAAAGCGCCAGAAACCAAATGACTCCGGAAAAGGCGCCCCTGTAATTCCCAGAAGAACTGATCACTGCCCAAAGGGATACAAATATCAGGGATCAGAGTTGATTCAGAAATGTAATTCTCAAGAAACTGAAGATACGCATTCTCTAAGTCTATGGAAGAAAGGAACAGACCCTCCTAGACCAGGGAAAACTAATGATTCCCCAGTCAGAGGACAATATGAGAAAAACTTGTAGACACACTTTAGTCCAAACACAAGTAAAAACTGCCTCTTTCTAATCTGACTGCAGATAATGTGAGAGGAGGAACCTGCCTCAGAAAGGAAGGTATTAGAAACTACTAAGATGCAAAGACCACAGGCTAACTGGGACATCTCGAAACCATGCTTTAAGGTAAAAGCGCAATTAAGCCCCCTCAAGTCCTTGATTGGGGCAAGCCCTACATGCGGAATTAAACTCAGCAGCAGGACTAACTCTGACATCTTTAAGGTCTATGTAGAAAAAAACCCTTTCTGAAATATTTCTGTCAGACCAGGCGAGTCACATGCTTTGTTTGAGAAAATCCATTCAAAACATGATCCACAACTCCCAGAGGGCTAGCAGAGCGAAGGCAATCTAGGCTTCCAGTCAAATAATGTGCAGGGAAGCAACAAAAGGGAGAATTACGAAGCTTAAGAGACATATTCTGCCCTGAAAGTCCTCTAAGGAATTCACTACCAGGATGGTAGCAGATAATGCCACAGATACCGCAGAAGACATCCGGGCAGCAAGGTCTGCAGGCAAATAACTCCTCCAGGAGATAGAAAGGAACTGCAAGGCACTGCATGTAAATCTATGAGGCTTGGGACAAAAAAAAAAGGAGAAAAACTGTGGCATTGTCTAAACAGCATCATCCTAGGAGACAGTGGCTCAAAGATAAACAATTAGTTATGCAGCACAAAATTGTATACATTAAACAAAACAAAAAAGTGCCACAGGGCATAACCAGCTTATAAAACAACATAAGGACAACCATGTTCTGGCATTTATTATATTAGATACCTTATATCACAAAGAACAAAAAACTTAATTTTGAAGGAACAGGACTCTATTCCAGGAATATGAAAAATATGACACAGGTCTTAGGCTTCAAACAAACAAAAAATAAATAAAATTATTACCACCAAAAATCAGTGGAATCACTTTAAATATAAACACTTCACTAGGGGAAATGAGAGGAGCTGGCAGCGCTATTTATACATAACCAAATAGCTAAGCGCCCTCTAATAGTCACTGAAACAAAGAGTGAAATACAAAACATGAAAAAAAACAGGATTTTCCAGACAGTTTACGGTACTTAATAAGGAGCTTAATAATGACTTCTCTAACGCTTCTCAGAAACCCCAGCTCCTAGAAGAAAAACCTCCATTTCTCTACAGAAGCATCGTTCCGATTTGTCGGAAGAGAAAAGGGGCGTGTACAAGACTGGCTCAGAAAAAGCCCCAAAATGGCGCTTCCCTGCCATGTATAGTGAGGCGGGAACCAAGACACAACACAGAAATGAGGCGCGCATGTAAATCTAGCTGCGCGCCACATTCTATCAGCCCAACCTGTTAAAACCAAACGTCTGCGCCTCAATCTTGTCTAAAATAACCCCTCTAAAAGACAAAAAATCGTGCCGCTCTTTGCAATAAAAAACAAACCGGAGCGCACTTAAAATGGTCAAAGCCTCTGACTGAAGCAAATTACCGGCACCCTTCTAGGTAAAAAGAACACAATGTACCCCTCACCCAAGTGACCATAACATCACCAAGGATAAAATGTATAAAGGAGGGATCAATTAAGCCTCAATATCCATTACATGAGCCATAACGTATTCAGGGAATACTATCAAAAAGTATTAACCCCTAGTCTCTCTTAGTCACACTGAGTGCCTGCGTCCTGCCAAGATATCCTACCCCAGGATATATATTTGTCCCAAATAAAATGAAGTAAAGTAAATCTTTCAAAAGTGCATGTCCCCCCTAACAGAGAAGACCCAGCACTTACCTGCATCTAGCCGTCCGGCAGGAGGACCGCTTATACAGTGTGAGAGGATGCTGCTCCTCACATAGACCTGTAGAAAAAAAGAGAGTAAACTTACTCAGGCTTTCTAAACCAGGGCAGCAACATGCTAGGAAAACACAGCAAAGCACACTTTACAAGTTCCTAACTGCTTTAAAGCTACCACAGCCCTACTGAAGAGACTAACGTGGAGTATAGCTATACCCAAATTGTGATGGAAGGCCAGAGCAATCTTGCCCAGACTTCAAAATAAAAAAAATCTTGCCCAGACTTCAAAATAAAAAAAAATCTTGATGAAAGAATCATAATCAGGACACCTAATTACTTCACCTCTTCCTTGCACTAGAGGCAAAGAGAATGACTGGGGTTTATGGGAAGGGAAGTGATACTTAACAGCTTTGCTGTGGTGCTCTTTGCCTCCTGCTGTTGGCTAGGAGTGATATTCCCAACAGTAATTAATGATGATCCGTGGACTCACCGTGTCAGAAAGAAACTCCCTTTACTTTTTAAACCTGAGTGGCAGTTTTACGAGAGTACTTCATCCACACATTTCCTACTACCCTTCAGCTGCTTAAAGGGATACTGAACCCAAATTTTTTATTTTGTGATTCAGATAGAGCTTGCAATTTTAAGCAACTTTCTAATTTACTCCTATTATCAATGTTTCTTTGTTCTCTTGCTATCTTTATTTGAAAAAGGCATCTAAGCTTTTTTCTTTGTTCAGAACTCTGGACAGCAGTTTTTGATTGGTGGATGAATTTATCCACCAATCAGCAAGGACAACCTAGGTTGTTCACCAAAAATGGGCCGGCATCTAAACTTACATTCTTGCATTTCAAATAAAGATACTAAGAGAATAAAGAAAATTTGATAATAGGAGTAAATTAGAAAGTTGCTTAAAATTGCATGTTCTATCTGAATCACAAAAGAAAAAAATTTGGGTTCAGTGTCCCTTTAAGTTCATGAGAGTCTCCCATGGCTACAATAGAGGCAATCAAACGTTCACTAGAAGGCGTGCAGGCAAGCATGGAGGAGCAATTCCAGAACCTTAGACTGGAGATCTCAGCTATGCTTCCTCCAAATGACAAGCAGTTCCTTATGAATACTATACCTATACAGAAGCATAGTTACTTTTGTGACTCCAGTAGAAGCCCTACAGCAGCGAGAAGCAGATCTGACTGCTACCTCGAGGAATCCTGGAGATCCGGGAATACCTAAACACTGGACCGTTCCAAGACCGCTGATAACGAATGCCTGCAGAGATATCACTGGGACTCCATCTACTGCTGCCCCGAGGAATTACCTCTAAACTACCTCGTCCTCACAACACTGCATCTAGATCTCTGCCTGCTAGGGAACCGACCAAACACACATTACTAGTAAAAGATAGTAATAAGCCTGTGGTTACGGATGATTATTTACCTTACTGGAGAATCCTTCTGAAGTGTTTTGCTGGTGCCCGGTCCATATCGCAGAGACCCTGTTAGATATCCTCTGAGATCCGGAGTGGGTTGAAATCATTGCTGCTTTACTCAACAGCCCAAAAAGTCTCTGACAATTGATTATGTTGCCTTATTCTCAGATCATACATGACAATTGGAAGATTTGAGGACTCTGAGCTTAGGGTTATTACTAGGCTGCCGAGGTAATAAGCTTATTAGATGCTACTAATTGATGTTTTCTCTCTTTTTTTGCAAACTACTTGTTTCCGTTTATAAATATGGGTTTCTATAGCATAAATAATATCAACTAAACATTCTGTTCACCTCAAACCATGCCTTTCAGAAATGTCATTTCTGCTTTGCTAATTATATTTAGGTTTATGTTGAAAATTGGATATACCATCATTCCCTTAGATAAACTCTCCCAGGTAAGGTGTCATCCTCCTATAGTAACGCAGTTAGATATAGGATTATCATAGAACTCTATAATTATTTACTGGACATCATATAAGGCATTCTACACAGTCCTGCAGGCTCAACCTTTATTTCTTATATATTTGAAGGAAAGTAAGACTGTTGACTGCATGATTGACCCACCATTTCCCTTCCCTCAGCAAAACATTCTACAATTAACTTGATATTTAAACCTATAAACAGGAACTCCTTTATTTAATGGAAAACACCCAATATCTTCCAATATCTATTTCAAGAGTCTGGCTTACAGCAAGAGAGTCTTGCTTGACTGTCTGCAGCAGGGGTAGTTTACAACTTTCTTTCCATATTGTGTATTTATCCTTTATTTTAGTTGGGTGTTTTCCCTCATTGACAGATAGAAGTATTAATATTCACTACAGTAAACAATGTCTTCATTCCCGATTGATGGTCTTTTCCAGATGCACTTAAGAGGTTACTATTACTATGTTAGGTTTCTACTTAAATTAGGACAGCCACTCATGTTACTCTATATGAATTTAAGGGTGGTTCATTCCCAATGATAATTTATTATTACTTTATTCATTTTATTATCTCTTAGCAACTTCTCTGTATTTCATAGTTACCAGAGGCCCAAGAACGGCCGTTTATATAATTAGCATTCCTCCTCTGAACTAATTATACTTGTCTGGGTCCATGAGTGACTCTATGAAGAAATGGAGAAATTTCTCTTATATAAAATGAGGTTCCATTGCTATATGCCAATTAGCATCACTGATCTTCGAGTATATAGATCCTCAGATATTTCATGACGTTGAGTATAGAAAATTTATATGTGTACCTTGTCATAAAAGTGTAACAGTAACTGATATGTAACATTTCATTTTTGTCAAATGCTTATCTACTGTTGTAATTCCTAACAACAAATAATAAATATATACACACACTATACTAAGAGGATACAACATATTTTATGCTTACCAGATAAATTCCTTTCCTTCCTGGCAAGGAGAAACCACAACTTCATTCCTTATTGTTGGGAAATACAACACCTGGTCACTAGGAGGCCGCCGAGGGAACAAGGAAAAACAGAATTTATGCTTACCTGATAAATTACTTTCTCCAACGGTGTGTCCGGTCCACGGCGTCATCCTTACTTGTGGGATATTCTCTTCCCCAACAGGAAATGGCAAAGAGTCCCAGCAAAGCTGGTCACATGATCCCTCCTAGGCTCCGCCCACCCCAGTCATTCGACCGACGGACAGGAGGAAATATATATAGGAGAAACCATATGATACCGTGGTGACTGTAGTTAGAGAAAATAATTCATCAGACCTGATTAAAAAACCAGGGCGGGCCGTGGACCGGACACACCGTTGGAGAAAGTAATTTATCAGGTAAGCATAAATTCTGTTTTCTCCAACATTGGTGTGTCCGGTCCACGGCGTCATCCTTACTTGTGGGAACCAATACCAAAGCTTTAGGACACGGATGAAGGGAGGGAGCAAATCAGGTCACCTAAATGGAAGGCACCACGGCTTGCAAAACCTTTCTCCCAAAAATAGCCTCCGAAGAAGCAAAAGTATCAAATTTGTAAAATTTGGCAAAAGTATGCAGTGACGACCAAGTCGCTGCCTTACATATCTGGTCAACAGAAGCCTCGTTCTTGAATGCCCATGTGGAAGCCACAGCCCTAGTGGAGTGAGCTGTGATTCTTTCAGGAGGCTGCCGTCTGGCAGTCTCATAAGCCAATCGGATGATGCTTTTAAGCCAAAAGGAAAGAGAGGTAGAAGTCGCTTTTTGACCTCTCCTTTTACCAGAATAAACAACAAACAAGGAAGATGTTTGTCTGAAATCTTTAGTAGCCTCTAAATAGAATTTTAGAGCACGGACTACATCCAAATTGTGTAACAAACGTTCCTTCTTTGAAACTGGATTCGGACACAAAGAAGGTACAACTATCTCCTGGTTAATATTTTTGTTAGAAACAACTTTAGGAAGAAAACCAGGCTTAGTACGCAAAACCACCTTATCTGCATGGAACACCAGATAAGGAGGAGAACACTGCAGAGCAGATAACTCTGAAACTCTTCTGGCAGAAGAGATTGCAACCAAAAACAAAACTTTCCAAGATAGTAACTTAATATCTACGGAATGTAAGGGTTCAAACGGAACCCCTTGAAGAACTGAAAGAACTAGATTTAAACTCCAGGGAGGAGTCAAAGGTCTGTAAACAGGCTTGATCCTAACCAGAGCCTGAACAAATGCTTGAACATCTGGCATAGCTGCCAGTCGTTTGTGTAGTAAGACAGATAAAGCAGAAATCTGTCCCTGGAGAGAACTTGCAGATAATCCTTTCTCCAAACCTTCTTGTAGAAAGGATAGAATCTTAGGAATCTTTATCTTGTTCCCTGGCAATCCTTTGGATTCACACCAACAGATATATTTTTTCCATATTTTATGGTAAATTTTTCTAGTTACAGGCTTTCTAGCCTGAATCAGAGTATCTATTACAGAATCTGAAAACCCACGCTTTGATAAAATCAAGCGTTCAATCTCCAAGCCGTCAGCTGGAGGGAAACCAGATTCGGATGTTCGAATGGACCTTGAACAAGAAGGTCCTGTCTCAAAGGTAGCTTCCATGGTGGAGCCGATGACAAATTCACCAGGTCTGCGTACCAAGTCCTGCGTGGCCACGCAGGAGCTATCAAGATCACCGAAGCCCTCTCCTGATTGATCCTGGCTACCAGCCTGGGAATGAGAGGAAACGGTGGGAATACATAAGCTAGGTTGAAGGTCCAAGGTGCTACTAGTGCATCTACTAGAGTCGCCTTGGGATCCCTGGATCTGGACCCGTAGCAAGGAACCTTGAAGTTCTGACGAGACGCCATCAGATCCATGTCTGGAATGCCCCATAATTGAGTTATTTGGGCAAAGATTTCCGGATGGAGTTCCCACTCCCCCGGATGGAATGTCTGACGACTCAGAAAATCCGCTTCCCAATTTTCCACTCCTGGGATGTGGATCGCAGACAAGTGGCAGGAGTGATCCTCCGCCCATTGAATTATTTTGGTCACTTCTTCCATCGCCAGGGAACTCCTTGTTCCCCCCTGATGATTGATATATGCAACAGTCGTCATGTTGTCTGATTGAAACCTTATGAATTTGGCCTTTGCTAGATGAGGCCAAGCTTTGAGAGCATTGAATATCGCTCTCAGTTCCAGAATGTTTATCGGGAGAAGAGATTCTTCCCGAGACCATAGACCCTGAGCTTTCAGGGGTTCCCAGACCGCGCCCCAGCCCACCAGGCTGGCGTCGGTCGTGACAATGACCCACTCTGGTCTGCGGAAGCTCATTCCCTGTGACAGATTGTCCAGGGTCAGCCACCAACGGAGTGAATCTCTGGTCTTTTGATCTACTTGAATCGTCGGAGACAAGTCTGTATAATCCCCATTCCACTGTCTGAGCATGCACAGTTGTAATGGTCTTAGATGAATTCGTGCAAAAGGAACTATGTCCATTGTTGCAACCATCAATCCTATTACTTCCATGCACTGCGCTATGGAAGGACGAAGAACAGAATTAAGTACTTGACAAGAGCTTAGAATTTTTGATTTTCTGACCTCTGTCAGAAAAATCCTCATTTCTAAGGAGTCTATTATTGTTCCCAAGAAGGGAACTCTTGTTGACGGGGACAGAGAACTTTTTTCTTTGTTCACCTTCCATCCGTGAGATCTGAGAAAGGCTAGGACGATGTCCATATGAGCCTTTGCTTTTGACAGAGACGACGCTTGAATCAGGATGTCGTCCAAGTAAGGTACTACTGCAATGCCCCTTGGTCTTAGAACCGCTAGAAGGGACCCTAGTACCTTTGTGAAAATCCTTGGAGCAGTGGCTAATCCGAATGGAAGTGCCACAAACTGGTAATGCTTGTCCAGAAAAGCGAACCTTAGGAACTGATGATGTTCCTTGTGGATAGGAATATGTAGGTACGCATCCTTTAAATCCACGGTAGTCATAAATTGATTTTCCTGGATAGTAGGTAGGATCGTTCGAATAGTTTCCATTTTGAACGATGGTACCCTGAGAAATTTGTTTAGGATCTTGAGATCCAAAATTGGTCTGAATGTTCCCTCTTTTTTGGGAACTATGAACAGGTTGGAATAAAAACCCATCCCTTGTTCTCTTATTGGAACTGGATGAATCACTCCCATCCTTAACAGGTCTTCTACACAATGTAAGAATGCCTGTCTTTTTATTTGGTTTGAAGATAATTGAGACCTGTGGAACCTTCCCCTTGGGGGTAGTTCCTTGAATTCCAGGAGATAACCTTGAGAAACTATTTCTAGCGCCCAAGGATCCTGAACATCTCTTGCCCAAGCCTGAGCAAAGAGAGAAAGTCTGCCCCCCACCAGATCCGGTCCCGGATCGGGGGCTATCCCTTCATGCTGATTTGGTAGCAGTGGTAGGCTTCTTGGCCTGCTTACCCTTGTTCCAGCCTTGCATTGGTTTCCAGGCTGGTTTGGGTTGTGAAGTATTACCCTCTTGCTTAGAGGATGTAGAATTAGAGGCTGGTCCATTTCTGCGAAAGGGACGAAAATTAGGTTTATTTTTAGCCTTAAAAGACCTATCCTGTGGGAGGGCGTGGCCCTTTCCCCCAGTGATGTCTGAAATAATCTCTTTCAAATCAGGTCCTCCTTTGAAAGGAATGTTAAGCAATTTTGTCTTGGAAGACACATCCGCTGACCAAGACTTTAGCCAAAGCGCTCTGCCACGATAGCAAACCCTGAATTTTTCGCCGCTAATCTAGCTAATTGCAAAGCGGCATCTAAAACAAAAGAGTTAGCCAATTTAAGTGCTTGAACTCTGTCCATAACCTCCTCATACGAAGATTCTTTATTGAGCGATTTTTCTAGTTCCTCAAACCAGAAACACGCTGCCGTAGTGACAGGAACAATGCATGAAATTGGTTGTAGAAGGTAACCTTGCTGTACAAAAATCTTTTTAAGCAAACCCTCTAATTTCTTATCCATAGGATCTTTGAAAGCACAACTATCTTCGATAGGAATAGTAGTGCGTTTGTTTAGAGTAGAAACCGCCCCCTCGACCTTGGGGACTGTCTGCCATAAGTCCTTTCTGGGGTCGACTATAGGAAATAATTTCTTAAATATAGGGGGGGGGACAAAAGGTATGCCGGGCCTTTCCCACTCTTTATTTACTATGTCCGCCACCCGCTTGGGTATAGGAAAAGCGTTGGGGGGCACCGGAACCTCTAGGAACTTGTCCATCTTACATAATTTCTCTGGAATGACCAAATTGTCACAATCATCCAGAGTAGATAACACCTCCTTAAGCAGTGCGCGGAGATGTTCTAATTTAAATTTAAATGTCACAACATCAGGTTCAGCTTGATGAGAAATTTTTCCTGAATCTGAAATTTCTCCATCAGACAAAACCTCCCTCATGGCCCCTTGAGATTGGTGTGAGGGTATGTCAGAACAGTTATCATCAGCGTCCTCTTGCTCTTCAGTGTTTAAAACAGAGCAATCGCGCTTTCTCTGATAAGTAGGCATTTTGGATATAAGATTTGCTATGGAGTTATCCATTACAGCCGTTAATTGTTGCATGGTAATAAGTATTGGCGCACTAGATGTACTAGGGGCCTCCTGTGTGGGCATAACTGGTGTAGACACAGTAGGTCTGCTAAAATCATCTTCCTCTTACAAACAGAAATCTTCATCCTTTTCTGTTTCAGAGTAAATAGTACATACCAGCACTATTTTAAAATAACAAACACTTGATAGAAGAATAAAACTACATTTAAACACCAAAAAAACTCTTAACCATCTCCTTTGAGATGTTGCCTGTACAACGGCAAAGAGAATGACTGGGGTGGGCGGAGCCTAGGAGGGATCATGTGACCAGCTTTGCTGGGACTCTTTGCCATTTCCTGTTGGGGAAGAGAATATCCCACAAGTAAGGATGACGCCGTGGACCGGACACACCAACGTTGGAGAAAGTAGGAGAAACATCAGGGTATAAAGGTGCCAGAAGAAATAATATAAAAACGGAGCCGCCAAACAAATAAATCACGAGGTCATGGACTCTCCCTGCCAGGAAGGAAAGGAATTTATCTGGTAAGCATAAATTATGTTTTCCTTCCATAAGGCAGAGAGAGTCCATGACTTCATTCCTTACTGTTGGGAAAACTATACCCAAGCTCCAGAGGACATTGAAGGAATAACAGGAGGGAACATTTTTTTTTACATAAAACTTGTAAAATTTAGAAGAAAAAAAATGTGTACGGAGGACCAGGTAGCCTCTTTACAAATCTGATCCATAGAGGCTTCTTTCCTAAAAATCCAGGAGGAAGGAACTGCTCTAGTGGAATGAGCCATTACCCTCTCAGGAGGCTGTCGCCCCGCTGTCTCATAAGCTAAGCCAATTACACTCCTCAACAAGAAAGATAGGGAAGTCATAGTAGCCTTCTGCTCCTTACACTTCCCCGTATAGATGACAAACAAAGAGGAAGATTGTCTGAATTCCTTAGTAGCCTAAAGATAGAACTTCAAGGCATGAACCACATCCAGATTGTGAAGCAAGCGTTCCTTCGCTGAAGTATTAGTACACAAAAACAAAATTTATGCTTACCTGATAAATTTCTCTCTTTTGCGATGTACCAAGTCCACGGATTCATCCTAACTTGTGGGATATTGTCCTTCCTGACAGGAAGTAGCAAAGAGAGTACCACAGCAGAGCTGTCTATATAGCTCCCACCTTAACTCCACTACCCCAGTCATTCGACCGAAGGCCTAGGAAGAAAAGGAGAAACTATAAGGTGCAGAGGTGACTGAAGTTTACATAAAAAAAATACTCTCTGTCTTGAATAGACAGGGCGGGCCGTGGACTCGGTACATCGCAAAAGAAAGAAATTTATCAGGTAAGCATACATTTTGTTTTCTTTTGCATGATGTACCGAGTCCACGGATTCATCCTAACTTGTGGGATACCAATACCAAAGCTTTAGGACACGGATGAAGGGAGGGACAAGATAGGAACCTAAACGGAAGGCACCACTGCTTGCAAAACCTTTCTCCCAAAAATAGCTTCCGAAGAATCAAAAGTATCAAATGTATAAAATTTTGAAAAGGTATGAAGCGACGACCAAGTCGCAGCCTTACAAATCTGTTCAACAGAAGCATCATTTTTAAAAGCCCATGTGGAAGCTACTGCTCTAGTAGAATGAGCTGTAATCCTTTCAGGAGGCTGCTGTCCAGCAGTCTCATAAGCCAAACGGATGATGCTTTTCAGCTAAAAAGGAAAGAAGTCGCCGTAGCCTTTTGACCCCTACGCTTTCCAGAATAGACAACAAACAAAGAAGAGGTTTGACGAAAATCTTTGGTTGCCGGCAAATAAAATTCAAAGCACGAACCACGTCCAAGTTGTGCAACAGACGTTCCTTCTTACAAGAAGGATTAGGACACAGAGAAGGAACAATAATTTCTTGATTGATATTCCTGTTAGTAACAACCTTAGTTAAGAACCCAGGCTTGGTACGCAAAACCACCTTATCAGCATGGAACACAAGATAAGGAGAGTCACATTGTAAAGCAAATAGTTCAGACACTCTTCGAGCTGAAGAGATAGCAACTAGGAACAAAACTTTCCAAGATAAAAGCTTAAAATCTATGGAATGCATGGGTTCAAACGGAACCCCCTGAAGAACTCTAAGAACTAAATTTAGACTCCATGGCGGAGCAATAGGTTTAAACACAGGCTTAATTCTAACTAAAGCCTGACAAAAAGCCCGAACATCTGGAACATCTGCCAGACACTTGTGCAACAAAATAGACAGAGCAGATATCTGTCCCTTTAGGGAACTAGCTGATAATCCTTTCTCCAATCCCTCTTGGAGAAAAGACAAAATCCTAGGAATCCTGATTTTACTCCAGAAGAAGCCTTTGGATTTGCACCAAAAAAAGATATTTACGCCATATCTTATGATAAATTTTCCTGGTAACAGGCTTTCGAGCCTGAATCAAGGTATTTATGACTGACTCAGAGAAACCCCGCTTTGATAGAATCAAGCGTTCAATCTCCAAGCAGTCAGTTGCAGAGAAATTAGATTTGGATGCTTGAATGGACCTTGAATCAGAAGGTCCTGTCTCAATGGCAGAGACCATGGTGGAGGAGATGACATGTCCACCAGGTCTGCATACCAAGTCCTGCGTGGCCACGCAGGCGCTATCAAAATCACTGATGCTCTCTCCTGTTTGATTCTGGCAATCAGACGTGGAAGGAGAGGGAAAGGTGGAAACACATAAGCCAGGTTGAACGACCAGGGTACTGCTAGAGCATCTATCAGTACAGCCTGAGGATCCCTTGACCGACCTGGAGCCGTAACAAGGAAGTTTGGCGTTCTGACGAGACGCCATCAGATCCAACTCTGGTGTGCCCCATAGCCGAACCAGCTGAGCAAACACCTCCGGATGGAGTTCCCACTCCCCCGGATGAAAAGTCTGACGACTTAGAAAATCTGCCTCCCAGTTCTCTACACCTGGGATATAGATCGCTGACAGATGGCAAGAGTGAGCCTCTGCCCATTGGATTATCCTTGAGATCGCTATCATCGCTAAGGAACTTTGTTCCGCCCTGATGATTGATAGAAGCCACAGTCGTGATGTTGTCCGACTGAAACCTGATGAATCTGGCCGAAGCCAGCTGAGGCCATGCCTGGAGAGCATTGAATATCGTTCTTAATTTCAGAATATTTATCGGTAGGAGAGCCTCCTCCCGAGTCCACAAACCTTGAGCTTTCAGGGAAATCCAGACTGCACCCCAGCCCAGAAGACTAGCGTCTGTCGTCACTATAACCCATTCTGGCCTGCGGAAACACATTCCCTGGGACAGATGATCCTGTGACAACCACCAAAGAAGAGAGTCTCTGGTCTCTTGATCCAGATTTATCTGAGGAGATAAATCCACATAATCCCCATTCCACTGATTGAGCATGATTGGTTGCAGTGGTCTGAGATGCAAGCGAGCAAACGGAACTATGTCCATTGCCGCTACCATTAGTCCGATTACCTCCATACACTGAGCCACCGACGGCCGAGGAATGGAATGAGGGGCTCGGCAGGTAGACAAAATCTTTGATTTCCTGACCTCCGTCATGAAATATTTTCATGTCCACAGAGTCTATCAGAGTCCCTAGAAATGAAACTCTTGTGAGGGGGGAAAGAGAACTCTTTTTTTACGTTCACTTTCCACCCGTGAGACCTTAGAAAGGCCAACACTAAGTCCGTGTGAGACTTGGCTAGTTGGAAGGACGACGCTTGAATTAGAATGTCGTCTAGATAAGGCGCCACTGCTATGCCCTGAGGCCATAGAACCGCCAGAAGGGACCCTAGCACCTTCGTAAATATTTGCGGCGCCGTGGCCAACCCGAAAGGAAGAGCCACAAACTGATAATGCTTGTCCAGAAAGGCGAACCTGAGGAACTGGTGATCTTTGTGGATAGGAATGTGCAGATACGCATCCTTTAAGTCCACGGTGGTCATATATTGACCCTCCTGGATCAATGGTAAGATAGTCCGAATGGTCTCCATCTTGAAAGATGGAACTCTTAGGAATTGGTTTAGGATCTTGAGATCCAGAATTGGTCTGAAGGTTCCCTCCTTTTTGGGAACTATAAACAGATTGGAGTAGAACCCCTGCCCCTGTTCTGCTTTTGGAACTGGGCAGATCACTCCCATGGTAAAAAGGTCTTCTACACAGCGTAAGAACGCCTCTCTTTTTGTTGGGTTTACAGACAATTGAGAAAGATGGAACCTCCCCCTTGGAGGGGAATCCTTGAAATCTAGAAGGTATCCCTGGGTTACAATTTCTACTGCCCAGGAATCCTGAACGTCTCTTGCCCAGGCCTGAGCAAAGAGAGTCTGCCCCCTACTAGATCCAATCCCGGATTGGGGGCTACCCCTTCATACTGACTTAGTGGCAGCAGCAGGCTTTTTGGCCTGTTTACCCTTGTTCCAAGCCTGATTAGGTCTCCAGGTTGGCTTGGATTGAGCAAAGTTCCCCTCTTGCTTTGCAGCAGGGGAAGAGGTAGAGGGACCACTCTTGAAGTTTCGAAAGGAACGAAAATTATTTTGTTTGGTCCTTGACTTATCCTGAGGGAGGGTATGACCCTTCCCTCCAGTAATGTCTGAAATGATCTCTTTCAATGCAGGCCCGAATAGGGTCTTACCTTTGAAAGGGATGGACAAAAGCTTAGATTTAGATGACACATCAGCTGACCAGGACTTAAGCCATAACGCTCTACGCGCTAAAATGGCAAAACCTGAATTCTTAGCCGCTAATTTAGCAAGATGAAAAGCGGCATCTGTAATAAAAGAATTAGCCAACTTAAGAGCCTTAATTCTGTCATCTAGTGGGGTCTCCATCTGAAGAGCCTCAAACCAAAAGGCAGCTGCAGTGGTTACAGGAACAATGCATGCTATAGGTTGAAGAAGAAAACCATGATGAACAAAAATTTTCTTTAGGAGACCCTCTAATTTTTTATCCATAGGATCAATGAAAGCACAACTGTCTTCAATAGGTATAGTTATACGCTTAGCCAGGGTAGAAATAGCTCCCTCTGCCATGAGTCCTTTATGGTGTCAGAAATGGGAAACATTTTCTTAAAAACAGGAGGGGGAGAGAACGGAATACCTGGTTTATCCCACTCCTTAGGAACAATGTCTGAAATCCTCTTAGGAACCGGAAACACATCAGTGTAAACAGGAACCTCTAAATATTTGTCCATTTTACACAATTTCTCTGGAACTACAATAGGCTCACAATCATCCAGAGTAGTTAAAACCTCCCTGAGCAATAAGCGGAGGTGCTCTAGCTTAAATTTAAATGCTGTCATATCTGAATCTGTCTGAGAGAACATCTTTCCTGAATCAGAAATCTCTCCCTCAGACAGCAAATCCCTCATCCCTACTTCAGAACATTGTGAGGGAATATCTGATACGGCTACTAAAGCATCAGAAGGCTCAGCATTTGTTCTTAAGCCAGAGCTACTGCGCTTCCCTTGCAACCCAGGCAGCTTAGATAAAACCTCTGTGAGGGTAGTATTCATAACTGAAGCCATATCTTGCAAGGTGAAAGAATTAGACGAACTAGAAGTACTTGGCGTCGCTTGTGCGGGCGTTACCGGTTGTGACACTTGGGGAGAACTAGATGGCAAAACCTGATTTCCTTCTGCCTGTGAATCATCTAATGCCAAACTTTTATAAGTCAAAATATGCTGTTTGCAATTTATAGACATATCAGTACAAAGTGGGACACATTCTAAATGGGGTTTCCACAATGGCTTCTAAACAAATTGAACAATGAGTTTCCTCAGTGTCAGACATGTTTAACAGACTAGTAATAAAGCAAGCAAGCTTGGAAAACACTATTTAATGAAAAAAAACACAATTTGCAAAAACGGTACTGTGCCTTTAAGAGAAAAAAAGGCATACACAAACTGCAAAACAGGTTAACATTGCTTCAATTTTTCTGAAATTTTAACAGTGTACCCACTAAGCTTTAGAAGGATTGCACCACAAGTTAATAAGCAATAAACCCCCAAATGAAAAAACGGATTGAAATATGTCTAAAACCGGTTAAAAAAAACCCTAAAGCACCTTGCCACAGCTCTGCTGTGGCCCTACCTGCCCTTAGGAAGCGATAATATGGGGTTTAAAGCTTCAATTAGTCCCTCAGAAGACTCTCAGGACCTCAGGAGAAGTTGCTTTCTGCTTGTAAATGTAGGCCCCACCTCACTCGATGTTGCTGGGGCCTACACAAAACTAACAAAGCATGCCTGAAAGCCATGTGGGTTATAAACATCCCCAAAGAACCCTCAAGCAAATGTCCCATAAAACAGAAAATGTTACTCCCAGACACAAAAACGTTTGTCCCAAATTCACATAACAGAGTGCCCACAAAAAATTAACCCTTTATGCAAGCTAGTAAAAACCTCTGATAACACTAGGATTACTGCTTACCCTTCCCCTAATGGGGATACTGTCAGCCTTTCTGATTTAACACAGTCTCTGCAGAAAATATGACTGAACATACCTCATTGCTGTATAGCAAGAAACCGTTCCTCACACTGAAGTTTTCCTGTACTCCTCAGCTTCTGTGGGAACAGCAGTGGACCTTAGTTACAAATGCTAAGATCATCATCCTCCAGGCAGAAATCTTCATCTATGTCCTGCCTGAGAGTAAATAGTACAACACCGGTATCATTTAAAAATAACAAACTTGATTGAAGATAAAATAAAACTAACAGTTTAACACCTCTTCTCTTTACTCTTCCCTTAGAGCCAGCAAAGAGAATGACTGGGGGGTGGAGTTAAGGGGGGAGCTATATAGACAGCTCTGCTGTGGTGCTCTCTTTGCTACTTCCTGTCAGGAAGGGCAATATCCCACAAGTTAGGATGAATCCGTGGACTCGGTACATCATGCAAAAGAAAAAGGAACAACAATTTCTTGATTAATGTTACGTTCCGACACCACCTTAGTGAGGAACCCTAATTTAGTACGTAAAACCGCCTTATCAGCATAGAAAGCAAGGTAAGGGGAGTCACATTGTAAAGCAGAAATCTCAGAAACACTGTGCGCAGAGGCAATAGCCAGCAAAAAAAGAACCTTCAAAGAGAACTATTTAATGTCAACAGTAAGCATAGGCTCAAAAGGAGCCTGCTGCAAAACACTAAGAACAAGATTTAGGCTCCAAGGCGGAGCCCCAGATCGAAACACAGGTATGATCCTAGTCAGAGCATTAACAAAGGACTGCACATCTGGAAGCTCAGCCAATCTCTTGTGCAGAAACACCGACAGGGGCAATATCTATCCCTTGAAGGAACTAGCAGATCCTTCTCCAGCCCATCCTGGAGAAAAGATAAAATTCTGGCAACCTTAACCTTATGCCAGGAAAAGCCATGATCTTCACTCCAGTCCAAGTAAGTCCTCCACACTTTATGGTAGATACGACGAGTAACTGGCTTACGAGCTTGAACCAGAGTGTTGATAACACTCTCAGAGAACCCTCTCTTGGCAAAGACTAAGCATTCAATCTCCACGCAGTCAGCCACAGAGAATCTAGATTTTGATGAACGAAGGGACCCTGTATCAGCAGATCTCTGCGACAAGGTAACCTCAACTGGGGAGATGAGAACATCCCCACCAGATCCGCAAACCACGTCCTTCGCGGCCACAATAGAGCAATCAGAATCACTGATGCGAGCCACCACACAAGGGAGAATCGGTAATGGAGGAAAAAGATATGTCTGAACCTCCATGGTACTGATAGGGCATCTATCAATTCCGCCTGAGTGTCAATGATTTACCAATATAAGTATATGTTTGTTTGTAACTCTTGAATTATATTAACCCAAATAATAAATTTGCGGCAATTAGTGGGTTAAATAACAGAGTGTAATACTCAAAGAAGTATTTCTGCCACGTATATGAGCCAATGTATATATAAAGCTCAATATTTGTTGGAGTTTAAAGTGTCTTAAGGTTTGTTGAAAAGGTACTAGGATACAGTTTGCAACTCTAATCATATAAGTATAATAGGCTGGTTTTGTTAAGCATATAGAACATAGGCAGTCCAATCACCTTTTAAGGAATAACTTGCAGAGGATTAAGTACAAATGTATTTTTACGGTATTACCAGATAAGAAAATAGCGTTACAATACTTGCGGTCGGATGCGATAAGTATGACTGATTTGAACAGCTGTTACCAAGAGCCGATGTCGTGACCGAGCAGAGTGGTGTTATGCAGGAGACAAACTTGGCGTTCAGCGTTACCGTAACAAGGGTAAGTTGAGAGGTCAAGTGATGAGCCGTATAGGCGATGAGTCTGCAGCTGAGCAGTGATATCCAAAATAAATAACAGCTTGCAATTGCGAATGAGATTCCGTCTCTATAAACAGATACAGCCTAGGTGGAATAAAGATTCTTAACTTCGAGTCCAAACAAATAACAGGATTACTTCACAAAGATAATGAAGTCAAAGTCGAGTAGGACCAAATAATTAAAGTTAGTTTAAGGAAAAAAAACAGAGCAATACTTGAGGGTTAACTTCCTTCAATATTCAGGCAATGTTAGAAAAGGGAATGTGGCAATAAATACCGGTGAGACAGGTAGTGGGAGGAGAGTTCTCCATGGATGTCGGAGTGCAGCTGCCAGGAATTCTCCTCTGGACCATAACCCTTCCATTTGATTAAGTATTCAAGTTTACGGTGTTTAATTCTGGAATCAAGAATTTCTTCCACCTCGAATTCTTCCTGACCATCAACGAAAATCGAAGGAAGTGGTATCTGTTGTTGGTTTTGAGGATTAGATTTATAAGGTTTCAATAGAGAGACATGAAAAGATGTGTGTATTCTATATGAATCAGGTAAGTCCAAGGGTTTATGATCTTTTTGATAGGAAACGGTCCGATGAATTGGTTGGCCAATTTCTTACTGGGCAGTGAAAGTTTGAGATATTTGGTCGATAGCCAAACTAAATCACCAGTGTTGTAGTTCGGATTTGGTCTATGTCTTAAGTCATAGTAATGCTTTTGTCGCTCTTTTGCCTCTTTTAGATGTGTTTTAATGATATCCATTCTATTTTGTAAAGACATAGAGAAGTCTGTAGCAGTAGGAGAGTTAACTTAAGTATTTGAAATCATTAATGTAGATGGATGATATCCATAAGTAGCAAAGAATGGAGACATTTTTGATGAAGAAGAAATGGAACTGTTGTATGAGAATTCTGCCATTGGTAAGTATGAAGCCCAATCATCTTGAAGATGTGATACATAGCATATTAAATATTGTTCCAATGTTTGGTTTAATCTTTCTGTTAAACCATTTGTTTGTGGGTGGTAAGAAGTAGAGTATCTTGTGTCTATCTTTAATTTTTAAAAAGAGCTCTCCAAAAAGCTGAGGTGAACTGTGTACCCCGATCTGTGATTATAGTTTTGGGTAAACCATGCAGTCTTACTATAGAGATAAGGAAAACTTCTGCTGTTGTCTTGTCAGTGGGTAACCCTGTGAGTGGGGTAAAATGCACTAACTTGGTAAAATTGTCTATTACTACAAGGATTGTGTTAAAATTTTAGGACATAAGAAGTTCAACTATAAAATCCATTGAAATAGGTTTTTTGTGAACAAGTTTATTTCTCGCACAAGGATTACAAGAAGTTACATAAGTTTTAATGTTTTGATCCATTCGGGGCCACCAAAATTGTCTTTTGATAAGGTCCATGGTTTTTTTGTACTCCTAAAATGTCCAGACAATGCATTGTCATGGTAGTGGTTTAACAAAAAATCTCTAAGTTTCTTGGGTACATACAAATTCTTTGAGTGGTAATATAAGCCAGACATTGGATCTTTAACACAGTCTATGGGTGGTATGTCACCACTAGATAATGCCTCGAGAAACTCTTTCAAAAGTTGTTATAGATCCCAAGAATGTTTCTGGTGGGATTATAATACTTAGGGGTCTTTAGCAGGAGAATGATCTTGTACCCTAGATAAAGCATCTGCTTTAGTGTTATTAGATCCAGGTTTGTAAGCAATTCAAAAATTAAATATATCGAGAAATAGAGCCCACCTTGTCTAGAAGACAAAGATTTGCTCCTTTTTAAGTATTCTAGATTCTTGTTATCTGTATATACCAGGAAAGGAACTGTGGATCCTTCCAATAAGCGTCTCCAATTTTCTAAGGAATTTTTTATGGCCAGTAATTCTTTATCTCCAATGCTGTAGTTACATTCAGCCTGAAGTAGAGTCCTAGAGAAGAAACCTATAGGATGTAACTTAGAAGTGAGTTCATCTTGTTGGGATAGTACTGCTCCAATGCCTGTATTAGAAGCATCCACTTCAAGAATAAATTAAAAGTTATGATTTGCCATTTTAAAGTACGGGAGCGGAAATTAAGTCTTTTTTTTAAGGAGAGTAAGAGTTTCAGGGGTCCAAGAGAATCTGTACTTTTTCTTGGTTAATTGTGTAAGAGGTCTGACTTTAGAAGAAAAAATTCTGATGAACTTCCTATAGAAATTAGAAAATCCCAAGAATCTCTGGAGGGAGTTTGTAGAGGTGGGTTGAGGCCAATATGTAATCGTTGAGACCTTATCAGGATCCATTTGAATGTTGTTTGAGGATATAATATAACCAAGAAATGTAATCTTGTTAACATGAAACTGACATTTTTCTAATTTTGAGAATAGTCTATGTTCACGCAACCTAGTGAGTACCCATCTTACGTGTTTTTTATGTTCTTGTAAATCTTTGGAGTACAAGTATATCATCAATATATATTATCACACAAATATCAGTTAAATCTCTGAAAATGTAATTAATAAAATGCTGAAAAGTTGCGCGGGCATTACATAACCCAAATGGCATAACTTAATATTGATATAAACCATATCTAGTCCTAAACCCAGTCTTCCACTCGTCACCTTTTCTAATTCGAATGAGATTGTATGCTCCTTTCAGATCTAATTTAGTATATATTGTGGCGTTAGATAAGAGTTCAAGTAGTTCAGGGATAAGTGGTAGGGGGTATCTGTTCTTGATAGTGACTGCGTTCAGAGCTCTGTAATCTATTATGGGTCTCAATGTAGCATCTTTGTTTCTAACAAAAAATATGCCAGCAGCAGCTGGAGAAATAGAATGAGTGATAAACTTTCTTTAAATTTTCATCAAGGTACTCAAGAGGTGAGCTAATTCTTTTTGAGATAAGGGGTAAAGCTTTCCATGTGGAATTTCTGACCCTGGTATAATATATATGGGGCAGTCAAAAACCTCTATGAAGTAAACTTTCTGCCTCTTTCAAGTCAAATACATCCGCCAAATCCTGATATACCTCTGGCACCACTTTTTCAAGATTGGAGATTGTCGTGTGTGGAAAACAAGTGTTGAGACAATAATCTGTAAATTTTACAGAATTTTTAGTCCAATCTATGGTAGGGTTATGTTTAAACAACCATGGGATTCCTAGTATGATTTTGTGTGTAGACATAGGTATAATGTCAAACGTTACGTATTCAGTGTGAGCATTATCTATTGTGAGTAGTAAAGGTATAGTGTGTTGGGTAATTGGTCCTTTCTGTATGAAAGATCCATCAATCAGCTTGACAAATATGGGAGTTTGCTTACATACAGCAGGTATTTGATATTTTTCAACATATTTGGCATCAATAATAAAAAAAAAAACACAAGCCCCCAAAGTCTATAATTGCCTCAGTCTGAATGTGATGTTGGTCCCACTGTAAAGAAAGATATATAGTGAGTAGGATTGGAAGAGGAATTGAGGATAAATTGTTTATGTATGTATTCTTACCTTTCTTTTGCCTAGCTAATATAGGACAGGAGGAAACAATGTGGTCTTTGTTTGCACAGTATAAACAAAGATTTAACAATTTTTTTTCATTGGAGTGAGGTAAGTAGAAGTCTTTTCCTGACTTGTAGGAACTAAGTAGGATCTCTTAAGTGAGGTATCAAATAGTTGTTTTTCTACTTTTCTTTCTCTAAGCCTTCTGTCTAGTGTAGTACTTAATTTAAATAAAGCAGATAGTGTATCAGGCATTTCAAGCCTTGACAGTTCATCCTTCAAGGATTCATTGAGACCTAAACTAAATTGATTCTTTAAAATTATCTGATTCCAGAGTGAATCAGATGCCCACATTTGGAATTCTGTAATATACTCTTCGACATTTCTTTTACCTTGTTTTAAGGATCTAAGTTTTGTTTCAGCATTTATTTGTATATTAGGATCTTCATACAAACTAGACACTGCCAAAAACATAATAATAAAGAGATTCCAATATTGGATTGTTAGACTTAAAAAATGTATTTGCCCAGGTTCTAGGCTCACCAGATAAAAATGATACGGTAGTACAGACTTTTATTCGTTCACTATGATAAGTACGAGGTTTCATAGTACAGGTAGCCCTCAGTTTACGCCAGGGTTAGGTTCCAGAAGGAATGGTTGTAAATCGAAACCGTTGTAAATTGAAACCCAGTTTATAATGTAAGTCAATGGAAAGTGAGGGAGTTAGGTTCCAGGCCCCTCTCAAAATTGTCATAAGTAACACCTAATACATTATTTTTAAAGCTTTGAAATGAAGACTTTAAATGCTAAACAGCATTATAAACCTATCAAAAAAATCACACAACACAGAATATATAATTAAACTAAGTTAAATGAACAAAAACATTTGCTGAACAGCATTATAAACCTAATAAAATAACCACACAACACAGACTTCACTTGCATTTTTCTGCAAACAGTTCTTTCTATGCATTCCAATCTGGACTGATTTATAGACAGGAAGATCTTGTTACTTTGAAATCTGCTCGATAGCTCAGGTCTGGTTAAACTGATTAGTTTCAGCTTGCTTGGCTTTGCTGCAACACAAGCAGACAGCTCCACATACTGGCTATTTTAATAAATGCACTGCTTCTCAATGCTTTTCAATAGCAGTCACATGACTGGAAAAAAAGGTTGTTATTCTGAAACGGTGTAAATTGAACCGTTGTAAAACGAGGGCCACCTGTATATAGCATATTGCAGGCATTTTTAAAATCCATGAATTCATCTCTTTTACCTGTGAATGGAGCAGGCAGATTAACATGAGGTTCGGGTGTCTCAAATTGTTTGGTAGTCATGCTTTCTTTTAACAAGGATTTTAAAACAGAATTTTCAGCCTGCACTCAATTTTTTGATTCAAGCTAGCAAATTGACTCAATTTCATTAGGATTTATTTTTCCCCAATTTTATTTTTTTATGGCCTGAATATTATGTCAATGATTTATTAATATAAGTAAATGTTTGTTTGTAGCACTTGAATTATATAAACCCAAATAATAGATTTGCGGCAATTAGTGGGTTAAATACCACTCAGAAGTATTTTTGCCACGTATATGAGCCAAAGTATATATAAAGCTCAATATTTGTTGCAAAGTTTAAAGTGTCTTAAGGTTTGTTGAAAAGGTACAAGGATACAGTTTGCAACTCTAGTCATAAGTATAATAGGCTGGTTTTGTTAAGCATATAGAAAATAGGCAGTCCAATCACCTTTTAAGGAATAACTTGCAGAGGGGTAAGTACAAATGTATTTTTACGGTATTACCATATATGAAAATAGCGTTACAATACTTGCGGTCTGATGTGATGGGTATGACTGATTTGAACAGCTGTTACCAAGAGACGATGTCGTGACCGAGCAGAGTGGTGTTATGCAGGAGACGAACTTGGCGTTCAGCATTACCGGAACAAGGGTAAGATGAGAGTTCATGTGATGAGCCGTATAGGAGATGAGTCTGCAGCTGAGCAGTGATATCCAAAAATAAGTAACAGAGTTTGCAATTGCAAATGAGATTCCGTCTCTATAAACAGATACAGCCTAGGTGGAATAAAGATTCTTGACCGAGTCCAAACAAATAACAGGATTACTTCACAAAGATAATGAAGTCAAAGTCGAGTAGGACCTAATAATTAAAGTTAGTTTAAGGAAAAAAAACAGAGCAATACTTGAGGGTCAACTTCCTTCAATATTCAGGCAATGTTAGAAAAGGGGATGTGGCAATAAATATCTGTGAGACAGGTAGTGGGAGGAGAGTTCTCCTAAGGTGTGCAAGACTTAAGGTATATTACACTGAGGATCCCTCGACCCGTACCTGGGTAGCTTGGTATTGAGGCGGGATACCATGAGATCTATCTCCAGCGTCCCCCACTTGCTGCATATCTCTGCAAACACCTCTGGGTGGAGAGACCATTCCCCTGGGTGAAAGGATTGCCTGCTGAGGAAGTCCGCTTCCCAGTTGTCCACACCCGGAATGTGGATCTCTGACTGTGTACATCCGTGAGTCTCCGCCCACTCTAGTATCTGAGATACTTCTCTCATCGCCAAGGAACTTCTCATTCCCCCCCGAAGGTTTATGTAGGCAACCAAGGTTATATAGTCTGATTGGAATCTTTCTGGTTAACTGGGACGAACCCAGAAGGGGCCAAGCCTTCAAGGCATTGAAGATTGCCCCGAGTTCCAATATATTGATCGGAAGGGAGGTGCTCGCCCGCATAGGGACCTGAATTCTAGACCCTCAGATTAAGAGTCCGATGCTCTACCAAATGAGCTATCAGGGCTTCAAAGTCTGTTTGGACTTATTCCAGGACTGAGCCGGCTTCCAAGCACTCACCACCTCCTAGACAGCTAACCTTGAGTTCCAATATATAATCCCAATGGCTGGGGCACTCACCACCTCCTAGACAGCTAACCTTGAGTTCCAATATATTGATCGGAAGGGAGGTGCTCGCCCGCATAGGGACCTGAATTCTAGACCCTCAGATTAAGAGTCCGATGCTCTACCAAATGAGCTATCAGGGCTTCAAAGTCTGTTTGGACTTATTCCAGGACTGAGCCGGCTTCCAAGTACTCTTGGGCTGCTCGGATTTGGATGAGGATTGCTGTTATTTGTCAGAACGAAAAAACTAGACAATTGCCGTCCCATCTGCCTATTTTTCTTACCCTGCAATAGGAAGGCATCTTTTCCTCCGGTAACCGTAGAAATAATTAAGTCCAGCCCTGGACCGAATAAAATCTTCCCCTTGAAAAGGAAGAGAAAGTCTGCATTTAGAAGTCATATCCGCAGACCAAGACTTCAACCAGAAAGCCCGGCGGGCTAGGACCGCAAAGCCAGAAGCCTTTGCATTTAGACGAATAATCTGCATATTCACATCACAGATTGAGGAGTTGGCAATTCTCAGAGCCTTAATTCTCTCCTGAATATCCTCGAGGGGAGTCTCCACCTCAATGAGCTCCGACAGTGTCGCACCAGTAGGTAATTGCTCTAGCAACCATAGCTAGAGCTGCCGCCGGTTAAAATAAAAACCCTGTATGTTGAAACATCTTCCTCAGAAAGGTTTCCATTTTCTTATACATAGGCTCTCTAAAAGAAGAACTATCCTCCAGAGGGCTAGTAGTACGCTTAGCCAGGGTAGAAACAGCGCCATCAACCTTGGGGATGGAGCCCCAAAAATCTAATTGAGAGTCAGGGACCGGGAATATTTTTTTTTTAAAGTGGACGAGGGGGGGGGGGAGGGGGGGGGAGAGAAGATCCTATTCTTTCCCATTCGTTACTAATAATGTTCACCATCTTAACTGGCACAGGAAATGTCAGAGGGACCTTTCTGTCTTCATAAACCCTGTCTAGTTTAGGGATCTTAGGTTCCTCAGAGTGTAGCTTCTGGAACCTCTAGTGTAGACAGAACCTCCTTAGATACAAAACGCAGATGCTCAATTTTAAATCTAAAGGAGGGTTCCTCCGCTGAAGGAGGTTTAGAAACTGAAGTCTCCGACTGAGAAAGTTCACCCTCTGAAGGTACAGAGGTTAACTCACCCTCAGATAGCTGGGACATAGTAGCTAAATACGAAAAATATTTAGATGACTCTAGGTCAGGAGAACTATGCTTAACCTTTCTCTTACGTTTGCTAGAGCGAGGTAAGGCACTCAGGGCCACAGACACCGCCGATTGCAACTGTGCGGTAAAGTCTTCCGGAAAAAAGCCCCCTCCAGATGGAGGATTAGTTGAGCTGCAGGAAACAGCATGTGGAGCGGGTAGTGTAGAAAGAGTAGTAATCTCTCGGGACCCAGATTCCTGAGAGGTAGACGGCTCAGAGGGGCTAATAGCAGTAGAGGTATTAGCAGGCTTGTCTCCCTTCTTAGACTTTAGAACAGTGCTTAGGCAAATGGAACAAAATTGAGTAGGCGGGTAAACCACGGCCTCCTCACAATATAAACAGAAATGATTTATCAGTACAGAAGGAGCGGAACCTTCTAAAGTAGTATCAGAGTCCTCCATAGCAAAGATATATTCACAGGAAAGACAAAAAGTAAACGCTTTTATTCAAAAAACGGCACCTTTATAATCCCAATGGCTGGGGCACTCACCACCTCCTAGACAGCTAACCTTGAAAACACTCTCCTTAGGAGTGATGTCCACAGGATCGTAGGAAATGAAAGGACCGCATTCGGTCACATGGAGCGTAGGACATGACTTCCCCTGCTATAAAAAAAGGTGCTTAGCCATTATGAGCTGCGCAACACTCAAAAACTAAAGTGAAACCTGCTTGTTCCAAGCCAAAAGCACACAGTCTATCAGGCCCATTTATCAAGCTCCGTATGGAGCTTGAAGGGCCGTGTTTCTGGCGAGTCTTCAGCGGTCTAAAGACCGCAGCTCCATAACCCTGTCTGCCTGCTCTGAGCAGGCGGACAGGAATCGCCGGAAAATCAACCCGATCGAATACGATCGGGTTGATTGACACCTCCCTGCTGGCGGCCGATTGGCCGCAAGTCAGCAGGGGGCGGCGTTGCACCAGCAGCTCTTGTGAGCTGCTGGTGCAATGTTAAATGCGGAGAGCGTATTGCTCTCCGCATTTAGCGAGGTCTTGCGGACCTGATCCGCAGTGTCGGATCAGGTCCGCAAGCCCTTTGATAAATGGGCCCCCATGAGCCCAAAAACGCTCACATTAAAGCAGTTATAAATAACCCCTAGCTGTTCAAATAATCTCCCTGAAGGAGATATCACAATCCTATTGAGGAATAAAGGAGCCACACTGTGACCCTGTATAGAAAAAGTATATATATATATATATATATATATATTTTTAAAAAAAAACTGTCTTACCCTCCAGGATCAATGCTATGGAACAGGCACAGCCTCTCAAGTGTGACAGTCTTGCAGGGACGCTTCTGACAGACTTGAGTGTTTAACAGCAAGCAGTGAAACTTGTCAACACTGATTGCTCAGGAGCTGTTAGGCAACAGTCTGGATGGTTTAGCAGAAAAAAGTTCCCTTCATCACCAGACTAACTCATCAATACTCTCACTGAGAGGTTGACATGATTACTTAAAACTCCAGTCCTTTCTTGAAGGGAACATACCCATTACAGCACTATACAAATCTTCTGACACCTCTTATAGTGACGAAAGGCAAAGAATGACTGGGGGATAGGGGAAGTGGGAGGGATATTTAAGCCTTTGGCTGGGGTGTCTTTGCCTCCCTCCTGGTGGCCAGGCGTTGTATTTCCAACAGTAAGGAATTAAGTTGTGGACTCTCCCTGCCTTATGGAAGGAAATGGCTATTAACTTCCCTGCCCTCTTTTGCAGTAAACAGGCCATTGAGGACAATAAATTCAAAATCTTCAGCAGAGCACCTCTCTCTGCTTACCTCCATGAAACGAGGCAAAGAACTACTGAGAGGGTAGGGAAAGTGGGAGGGATATTTAATGCTTTGTTTGGGGTGTCTTTGCCTCCTCCTGGTGAAGTACAGTGTTAATTTCGTTGACGAAAATATTTTCGTCAAATGTTTTCATCAGCGGCCGTTTTTAGTGACGAAAAGTTAACGAAAATTAAGTTATCATTAAGTCAATTGACGAAAAATATGACGAAAATCAATTCCAATTTTCGTCATTGGACGAAACCGAAACGAAAATGTGAGGGTCTGAGGGAGGGACGTCACCTGAACCTCCGCTTTTTAGTTTCCTCTGAGCTCCACCCACCGCTGTCTGTTAGAGTGAGATGCACGCAGCCACGCATGGGAGTCTGGGAGAGAGAGTGAGAGACGCAGGCGCAGGTGCAGGATCCCTCTGTTTGCCTAAGGGAGTCGGGACTTCTGGAACAACGCCCTGCAGTGCAACTGAGTGCAAACCACAGAAGAGAAGAGGAAGAGTTGGAATTGGAATTCCTCCATGTCTGGAGAGTGGAAATTGAATGTGACGTGGTGAGTGACTTGTGTGTTTGTCTACTGAAATTTTAGTATAAGATCTCGGTTCGGTTCACGTTGCCAGTGCCTGTGCCACATGGTTATGTCGCCATGCAATGAATCCTCCTACCCTACTCTTAGGTGTCAGGCTTCCTGTCTGTGTGTGTGCACTGTGTAGTGTGTATCTCACAGTCTGTCACTGCAAAGTCCATGTATTTATTTAGGAAGGATATAGGAGGATCTGGCATCGGCATGGCAGGCTCAGCTCAATGGTGGCCTGGGTGGGTGGCGCAGGTGACTTATAAGGAAGGGGCACTAATCTGATCTGATCTGATGGGCCTGAAAATGAAATAGTAGCAGAGTGGGGGCTGAGGGGTTGCTGCTGAGCTGACTGACTGACCCTTGCTTTAACAATTACAGAATTTTCTGTATTATTACCATTTTGTCTAGTACTAGTAATATCTTTCTTTTTGGGTAACACCAATCACCAACAGGTAGCATACACTGCTGCACAAACTGTACAGATACAGATGACACTAGTCACAGAAATGTTAGTGTCTGGGAGAAAGAGAAGAGAAGATCTATGGATGCATTTTACATTTGATGCTAAGGAGAACAAGACCCTTTGCAAACCATGTGGAGTGGCAATCACTGGTAAAAATACAACAAACTTGAAGCGTCATTTGCAGACGAGTCATCCCGAAATTCATAGAAAGGTACTATGCACTGCACAGTCACACTTAAATGGTTGTTTAAGATAAAGTTATTTAGTCAGGTAGGCCAAACTGGTGTTTTCTTTTCACTAAACTTAAAGGGACATAAAACAGGTTGGTTTGGTTCAGGTTCAGAATAGATCTGTTCAACTGCATATCCATTATCCTAAGCTAAACGGGCTAATTTTTTTTAATAATTTTCAAAACTAAGCAAAATGAATTACATTATAGCTAAGCTGCCCCCTGGCCTGGAGCAGCCAACTCCACCCCCTCAGTGTTTTACAGTCACAGGCATTGTATTTCAACTGAGTTCACTTCACACACAGCTTCTAGTTCTCTAGGCATGCTCCAGTAGATATTATGGATAATCCCTATGCATTTTGGAATTCCACCAACAACAAAAACACACAATATATATAGAAAGAAATGTGTGGGATGTGGGGGGAGTTAGAGCTTTACAATTCAGAAACTAAAAAGAAAGGGTTAATGTCGACTACTCGGCTGGCGAGGCACGGCAGTATAAAATTGCAGGTAAAGTAATTAAAATACATATTATTAATTATATTTTGTCTCTATCCTATCCCACTTGTTTTATGTCCCAATACAAGCCTAAAGAAACCACTGCTGTCCTGTATTGATTGATGAGATAACTAACCCTTTTGAGAGTGACATATGGTGGAACTGGGACTCAGGAAGCAAGGGACATAAATGTAGTATGTATATATATATATATATATATATATATATATATATATATATATATAGAGAGAGAGAGAGAGAGAGAGACAATTGAACTTGGTGCTGTGGATGGGTGACCCCCACAGATACAGAAAACATCCAATGATGGGCCAAGTCAAGCCAGTGCACCACAGCAAAATATTTACACAGCTCTTGTAAGTGCTTCAAAATACAAAATTGACTCTAAGGAACAACAGGCCAGGGAGGATGCCATAGCAAAATGGATTGGGCGCACTGGATTACCAGTCAGAACGATTGAAGATGAGGACTTTGTTAACATGATGGCGACAGTAGATAGGAGACTGAGTGTTCCAAAGAAAACTAAAATAAATAATCTGATTGACAAACATTATGAAGATGAAAAACAAAAATTCAAAAAGAGACTGGCTGCTGCCCGGAGAGTATCTATTTGCACTGATTTGTGGACAAAAAAAAGGACTAACAGCTTCATTCCTTGGTATAAGTGCGTGCTACTTTTGTGTTGACCAAAATAAAGCTGATCACATATTGTTGGCCCTTGAACAAGTAGCACACCCACACACTGCACAGTCAATCAAATCATGTGTGGACAAATGCTTGCAAGAGTGGGACATACCAAAGAAGAAGATCCTTACAGTGATAACAGACAATGGGAGTAATATGGTGGCAGCATTTAAACACACCACAGCAGCAGCAGAAGAACCACCCAGCTTTAGTGAGGAAGACTCCCCCATAACGGAAAGTGACTCTGAGTCGTCTGAGTCTGAAATTGATGATTTGCGGTGAGCCATTTTTATTATTTTTTCAATCTTTTTCATGATGACAGTCTATTTTAACATGGATATGAGATTGATGTTGGGGGCGGGCTGTATCTTTTGTTGTTATTTTTCCATTTACACTTTGTATTGTAATCTTGTGTAAAGTATTCCCATCCATAATTAAGATATTGAGGGTTTAAAAAATTGAATGGAAAACTTTTTTATACTTTATGCTTATTTGACTGTGCTCTGCCCTCTTAGGTACCAACAGATCGACATGGACTGGACACCGTGTGTGGTGCATACCTTACAACTTGTGGTCCACATGGTGCAGAAGGAGGCAAGTGTTAAGAGAATCCTTGATAAAGCAAGGTCAGTAGTGAAACTCTTCCGAAAGTCTTCCGTTGCAACACAGAAGATATTGGAGCAGTGTGGCCTTATTGTTTTAAATGACTGCCCCACACGCTGGTCAAGTACATTCAACATGATCGCACGACTCAAAGTGAAAGACTCGGTCTGCCAAATCGCAAACAACATGGGATGGGACAGCTTTCTCCCTAGTGAATGGCAAAAGCTCACATCATTGCATGATCTACTGCTGCCATTTGCAGAACATACTAAAACCCTCCAGAGTGACACCATGTCCATGTCCCTGGTTGTCCCTGCCCTCTTTGATCTGCTCAGTCACCTTGATGACTTTAAACAGAACACTAGCTACCAAGACCTTGCCACAATTGCACAAAAAATGAAAGGGAATGTAAACCAGCGTTTTGCTTCATTCTTAGATACAACAGATGAAAGGTTCTCCCCACTTGCAGCTGCTGCTTGTTTTGTCAACCCTACTGTCTGTGAAACCCTTGTTGATGTGGCTGATGAAAATATTCAGGAACTTCTTAAACAGGCAGAGGAGTATGTGATAAGAAAATCAGCATTGCCCCACACACAAGATGAGGATCTGTCTGAAGAAGATGATGCACTTGCAGAAGAGGAGAATATTGAGAAATCAAAGGAAGAAGCCCCACCATCCACATCAAAGCACAGAGTCTTTCGGTTTCTCTCAAAATGCCGCAGAAGACCCAGGCAGAGGACCTCCCCAAACAGCATAGAGCAGCAGATCAGAAAATATAGGGAGGAAGAGCTTTTGCAACAACCCATCACTGATGACGACACTGGCCGGCGGAATAGAGCAAGGGTCATATTGGCACGAAGTGCTTTCCTTAAAATGAATCGAAACAAATAGAAATGTTTTTATTCTCCAGTTACTTATAACATGTTAAGCATTTTTAGCATATACCTATACTTGTGGGTTTGGGTTGTGTTTCACTCACTGCTTATTGCTATAGGAAGAATCAATAATTCAACAGTTCTAATTGTCAAATACAGTGACAGTCATAGAAAAAATGCATAAGGCTAGTGCTACAATACCATAAGTGAGTGTGTGTGGATTAGAATTTCTGTGGAACTATAATAACAACCACCACCAATAAACTCCTCTCTCTCTCTCTCTTAGCATTGATAATAGAGGTAAATATATCACACTAAAGAAAAAGAAAAATAGACCAGTAAGTTTAGTTACAGTAACTTTCAATTAGATGCATATTGTTGCTATGGATGAATCATGTCATGTCAATGAATCTAGCAGTGAATAGTATTCACTCACTCCTGACAGCACTTCCTAAACCTATACAAACGTCTCAGACAGATTTATAATTAGGCAGAGTAGGCACATATCATTTTTTACGTCAGGCAGGCCCAGGTTCTGCCCCTAGGGGAGTTGGCAGCAGGACCTCAGCGTAAGGGTTCCCTACCTTGCACCTGTCTACAATGTGGTGCCAGAAATGTAAATCCACTCCAGCCCCTAGTAGATAGATAAGCTGTAGGTGCTGCTCACTTGCTGTCAAATTTAGCACTGAATAAATAGTATTATCTGCTGTATTAACAGCACTTCCTATAGCAACAATATGCATCTCATTGTAAGTTAGTGGGGTGTTCTTAGTGTGATACATATTTACCTCTATTGTCAATGCTTGCTGAGACAGAGAGAGGAGTTATAAAAAGTGGTGATTGTTATATAGTTCCATACAGTACAGCTGCTAGCATTGTATTTGTAGCCTCTGCACTTTTTCTTTGAAATGTATCTGAGAATTAGAATTGTTGAAATTTGAAACAATAAACTGTGAAGATGTGAAAAATTGTGAACAGTCCACGTCCAGTGAGTCAGTTAGTAACTGATTCTTATTATAGAAAACAGAATTTATGTTTACCTGATAAATTGCTTTCTCCAACGGTGTGTCCGGTCCACGGCGTCATCCTTACTTGTGGGATATTCTCTTCCCCAACAGGAAATGGCAAAGAGCCCAGCAAAGCTGGTCACATGATCCCTCCTAGGCTCCGCCTACCCCAGTCATTCGACCGACGTTAAGGAGGAATATTTGCATAGGAGAAACCATATGATACCGTGGTGACTGTAGTTAAAGAAAATAAATTATCAGACCTGATTAAAAAACCAGGGCGGGCCGTGGACCGGACACTCCGTTGGAGAAAGCAATTTATCAGGTAAACATAAATTCTGTTTTCTCCAACATAGGTGTGTCCGGTCCACGGCGTCATCCTTACTTGTGGGAACCAATACCAAAGCTTTAGGACACGGATGAAGGGAGGGAGCAAATCAGGTCACCTAAATGGAAGGCACCACGGCTTGCAAAACCTTTCTCCCAAAAACAGCCTCAGAAGAAGCAAAAGTATCAAACTTGTAAAATTTGGTAAAAGTGTGCAGTGAAGACTAAGACGCTGCCCTACATATCTGATCAACAGAAGCCTCGTTCTTGAAGGCCCATGTGGAAGCCACAGCCCTAGTGGAATGAGCTGTGATTCTTTCAGGAGGCTGCCGTCCGGCAGTCTCGTAAGCCAATCTGATGATGCTTTTAATCCAAAAAGAGAGAGAGGTAGAAGTTGCTTTTTGACCTCTCCTTTTACCAGAATAAACAACAAACAAGGAAGATGTTTGTCTAAAATCCTTTGTAGCATCTAAATAGAATTTTAGAGCGCGAACAACATCCAAATTGTGCAACAAACGTTCCTTCTTCGAAACTGGTTTCGGACACAAAGAAGGCACGACTATCTCCTGGTTAATGTTTTTGTTAGAAACAACTTTTGGAAGAAAACCAGGTTTAGTACGTAAAACCACCTTATCTGCATGGAACACCAGATAAGGAGGAGAACACTGCAGAGCAGATAATTCTGAAACTCATCTGGCAGAAGAAATTGCAACCAAAAACAAAACTTTCCAAGATAATAACTTAATATCAACGGAATGTAAGGGTTCAAACGGAACCCCCTGAAGAACTGAAAGAACTAAGTTGAGACTCCAAGGAGGAGTCAAAGGTTTGTAAACAGGCTTGAGTCTAACCAGAGCCTGAACAAAGGCTTGAACATCTGGCACAGCTGCCAGCTTTTTGTGGAGTAACACAGACAAGGCAGAAATCTGTCCCTTCAAGGAACTTGCAGATAATCCTTTCTCCAAACCTTCTTGAAGAAAGGATAGAATCTTAGGAATCTTTACCTTGTCCCAAGGGAATCCTTTAGATTCACACCAACAGATATATTTTTTCCATATTTTGTGGTAAATTTTTCTAGTTACAGGCTTTCTGGCCTGAACAAGAGTATCAATAACAGAATCCGAGAACCCTCGTTTTGATAAGATCAAGCGTTCAATCTCCAAGCAGTCAGCTGGAGTGAGATCAGATTCGGATGTTCGAACGGACCTTGAACAAGAAGGTCTCGTCTCAAAGGTAGCTTCCATGGTGGAGCCGATGACATATTCACCAGATCTGCATACCAAGTCCTGCGTGGCCACGCAGGAGCTATCAAGATCACCGACGCCCTCTCCTGATGGATCCTGGCTACCAGCCTGGGGATGAGAGGAAACGGCGGGAATACATAAGCTAGTTTGAAGGTCCAAGGTGCTACTAGTGCATCTACTAGAGTCGCCTTGGGATCCCTGGATCTGGACCCGTAGCAAGGAACCTTGAAGTTCTGACGAGAGGCCATCAGATCCATGTCTGGAATGCCCCACAGTTGAGTAATTTGGGCAAAGATTTCCGGATGGAGTTCCCACTCCCCCGGATGTAATGTCTGACGACTCAGAAAATCCGCTTCCCAATTTTCCACTCCTGGGATGTGGATTGCAGACAGGTGGCAGGAGTGAGTCTCCGCCCATTGAATGATTTTGGTCACTTCTTCCATCGCCAGGGAACTCCTTGTTCCCCCCTGATGGTTGATGTACGCAACAGTCGTCATGTTGTCTGATTGAAACCGTATGAACTTGGCCTTTGCTAGCTGAGGCCAAGCCTTGAGAGCATTGAATATCGTTCTCAGTTCCAGAATATTTAATCGGTAGAAGAGATTCTTCCCGAGACCAAAGACCCTGAGCTTTCAGGGATCCCCAGACCGCGCCCCAGCCCATCAGACTGGCGTCGGTCGTGACAATGACCCACTCTGGTCTGCGGAAGGTCATCCCTTGTGACAGGTTGTCCAGGGACAGCCACCAACGGAGTGAGTCTCTGGTCCTCTGATTTACTTGTATCTTCGGAGACAAGTCTGTATAGTCCCCATTCCACTGACTGAGCATGCACAGTTGTAATGGTCTTAGATGAATGCGCGCAAAAGGAACTATGTCCATTGCCGCTACCATCAAACCTATTACTTCCATGCACTGTGCTATGGAAGGAAGAGGAACGGAATGAAGTGTTTGACAAGAGTTTAGAAGTTTTGTTTTTCTGGCCTCTGTCAGAAAAATCCTCATTTCTAAGGAGTCTATTATTGTTCCCAAGAAGGGAACCCTTGTCGACGGAGATAGAGAACTCTTTTCCACGTTCACTTTCCATCCGTGAGATCTGAGAAAGGCCAGGACTATGTCCGTGTGAGCCTTTGCTTGAGGAAGGGACGACGCTTGAATCAGAATGTCGTCCAAGTAAGGTACTACTGCAATGCCCCTTGGTCTTAGCACCGCTAGAAGGGACCCTAGTACCTTTGTGAAAATCCTTGGAGCAGTGGCTAATCCGAAAGGAAGCGCCACGAACTGGTAATGCTTGTCCAGGAATGCGAACCTTAGGAACCGATGATGTTCCTTGTGGATAGGAATATGTAGATACGCATCCTTTAAATCCACCGTGGTCATGAATTGACCTTCCTGGATGGAAGGAAGAATTGTTCGAATGGTTTCCATTTTGAACGATGGAACCTTGAGAAACTTGTTTAAGATCTTGAGATCTAAGATTGGTCTGAACGTTCCCTCTTTTTTGGGAACTATGAACAGATTGGAGTAGAACCCCATCCCTTGTTCTCCTAATGGAACAGGATGAATCACTCCCATTTTTAACAGGTCTTCTACACAATGTAAGAATGCCTGTCTTTTTATGTGGTCTGAAGACAATTGAGACCTGTGGAACCTCCCCCTTGGGGGAAGCCCCTTGAATTCCAGAAGATAACCTTGGGAGACTATTTCTAGTGCCCAAGGATCCAGAACATCTCTTGCCCAAGCCTGAGCGAAGAGAGAGAGTCTGCCCCCCACCAGATCCGGTCCCGGATCGGGGGCCAACATTTCATGCTGTCTTGGTAGCAGTGGCAGGTTTCTTGGCCTGCTTTCCCTTGTTCCAGCCTTGCATTGGTCTCCAGGCTGGCTTGGCTTGAGAAGTATTACCCTCTTGCTTAGAGGACGTAGCACTTGGGGCTGGTCCGTTTCTACGAAAGGGACGAAAATTAGGTTTATTTTTGGCCTTAAAAGACCTATCCTGAGGAAGGGCGTGGCCCTTACCCCCAGTGATATCAGAGATAATCTCTTTCAAGTCAGGGCCAAACAGCGTTTTCCCCTTGAAAGGAATGTTAAGGAGTTTGTTCTTGGAAGACGCATCAGCTGACCAAGATTTCAACCAAAGCGCTCTGCGCGCCACAATAGCAAACCCAGAATTCTTCGCCGCTAACCTAGCCAATTGCAAAGTGGCGTCTAGGGTGAAAGAATTAGCCAATTTGAGAGCACGGATTCTGTCCATAATCTCCTCATAAGGAGGAGAATCACTATCGATCGCCTTTACTAGCTCATCGAACCAGAAACACGCGGCTGTAGTGACAGGGACAATGCATGAAATTGGTTGTAGAAGGTAACCTTGCTGAACAAACATCTTTTTAAGCAAACCTTCTAATTTTTTATCCATAGGATCTTTGAAAGCACAACTATCTTCTATGGGTATAGTGGTGCGTTTGTTTAAAGTAGAAACCGCTCCCTCGACCTTGGGGACTGTCTGCCATAAGTCCTTTCTGGGGTCGACCATAGGAAACAATTTTTTAAATATTGGGGGAGGGACGAAAGGTATACCGGGCCTTTCCCATTCTTTATTTACAATGTCCGCCACTCGCTTGGGTATAGGAAAAGCTTCTGGGAGCCCCGGGACCTCTAGGAACTTGTCCATTTTACATAGTTTCTCTGGGATGATCAAATTCTCACAATCATCCAGAGTGGATAATACCTCCTTAAGCAGAGCGCGGAGATGTTCCAACTTAAATTTAAATGTAATCACATCGGGTTCAGCTTGTTGAGAAATTTTCCCTGAATCTGAAATTTCTCCCTCAGACAAAACCTCCCTGGCCCCCTCAGACTGGTGTAGGGGCATTTCAGAACCATTATCATCAGCGTCCTCATGCTCTTCAGTATCTAAAACAGAGCAGTCGCGCTTACGCTGATAAGTGGGCATTTTGGCTAAAATGTTTTTGATAGAATTATCCATTACAGCCGTTAATTGTTGCATAGTAAGGAGGATTGGCGCGCTAGATGTACTAGGGGCCTCCTGAGTGGGCAAGACTCGTGTAGACGAAGGAGGGAATGATGCAGTACCATGCTTACTCCCCTCACTTGAGGAATCATCTTGGGCATCATTTTCAGTGTCACATAAATCACATTTATTTAAATGAGAAGGAACCTTGGCTTCCCCACATACAGAACACAGTCTATCTGGTAGTTCAGACATGTTAAACAGGCATAAACTTGATAACAAAGTACAAAAAACGTTTTAAAATAAAAACCGTTACTGTCACTTTAAATTTTAAACTGAACACACTTTATTACTGCAATTGCGAAAAAGTATGAAGGAATTGTTCAAAATTCACCAAAATTTCACCACAGTGTCTTAAAGCCCTAAAAGTATTGCACACCAAATTTGGAAGCTTTAACCCTTAAAATAACGGAACCGGAGCCGTTTTTAACTTTAACCCCTTTACAGTCCCTGGTATCTGCTTTGCTGAGACCCAACCAAGCCCAAAGGGGAATACGATACCAAATGACGCCTTCAGAAAGTCTTTTCTATGTATCAGAGCTCCTCACACATGCGACTGCATGTCATGCTTCTCAAAAACAAGTGCGCAATACCGGCGCGAAAATGAGGCTCTGCCTATGATTAGGGAAAGCCCCTAAAGAATAAGGTGTCTAAAACAGTGCCTGCCGATATTATTTTACAAAAATACCCAGATTAAATGATTCCTCAAGGCTAAATATGTGTAATATATGAATCGATTTAGCCCAGAAAATGTCTACAGTCTTAATAAGCCCTTGTGAAGCCCTTATTTACTGTCTGAATAAAAATGGCTTACCGGATCCCATAGGGAAAATGACAGCTTCCAGCATTACATCGTCTTGTTAGAATGTGTCATACCTCAAGCAGCAAAAGACTGCTCACTGTTCCCCCAACTGAAGTTAATTCCTCTCAACAGTCCTGTGTGGAACAGCCATGGATTTTAGTAACGGTTGCTAAAATCATTTTCCTCTTACAAACAGAAATCTTCATCTCTTTTCTGTTTCAGAGTAAATAGTACATACCAGCACTATTTTAAAATAACAAACTCTTGATTGAATAATAAAAACTACAGTTAAAAACTAAAAAACTCTAAGCCATCTCCGTGGAGATGTTGCCTGTACAACGGCAAAGAGAATGACTGGGGTAGGCGGAGCCTAGGAGGGATCATGTGACCAGCTTTGCTGGGCTCTTTGCCATTTCCTGTTGGGGAAGAGAATATCCCACAAGTAAGGATGACGCCGTGGACCGGACACACCTATGTTGGAGAAATAAGCATTACCCCTCTAATATTGGTTAATTACTTTAGTAGTTATGCTGTCTGTGCCTTTGCTGCCTTGTAGCACTAGCTGGCTGCAGAATTGTTTTGTTGTGTACGGTTAAGGTTAACAAGTTACTTGAACTGTTAAAAGGTTTTATATTCAGGTAATATGTGCAATGGGATTACAGTACAGTTGCACTTCTCTTTGTCAAAATTCAAATAACAATATTCTTGTTTGTTAATTGTTTACCAGTACACAACTAAACAATTCTGCAGCCAGCTAGTGCTACAAGGCAGCAGCAAAATCAAACTTGCTTTTATTTTGCTGTCTGTGCCTTTGCTACTGCCTTGTAGCACTCGCTGGCTCTGGCTGCAGAATTGTTTTGTTGCGTACTGTGTTACTTGAACTGTTAAGGTTTTATATTCAGGTAATAATATGTGCAACTGCAATGGGAACACAGTACAGTTGCACTTCTGTTTGTCAAAATTCAAAAAGCAATATTCTTGTTTGTTTATGAAACTTACTTTTATTTATAAAGACGTTACCACAACGGCTAAAAGTAAATTTGTGTCGGTATTCTTTTGTATGTACTATGTTCGAACTTCAAACCTTAATAATAACATTTTTAATCCAGGAGTGAGTGAGTATATATATATATATATATATATATATATATATATATATATATATATATATATATATATATATATATATATATATATATATATATATATATATATATATATATATATATATGAGTTTGGATTGGAAATTCTAGATAAATGCTTAAATAATGCACAATTTAACCCATTAGATTTTAGTTTTAGTCGACTAAAATCGCCAGTACGATTTTAGTCGACTAAAATTCGACCAAAACTAAAACAATTCAGATGACTAAAATACGACTAAAACTAAAATGGCATTTTAGTCAAAAGACTACGACTAAAACAATCAAAATTTGCTGCCAAAATTAACACTGGTGAAGTATTTTCCCATACGTTATGAATTAATTTTGTGGACTCTTACTGCCATTAGAAAGAAAACTAAATGTATGCTTAAGTGATAATTTATTTCATGACTGAGTCCACAAGCCATAACATGTGGGATTAGTGACCAGTCCACTAGGAGGAGGCAAAACACCCCACATTTTTTTAATCAGTCCTGCATTCCCATAATCCCTCAGTCAAATGGCTAAGTGAAAAGGAGAAATTGGAAAAGCAGGAAAGAGAAAGCAGGGTAAGTGAAATGCACACCAACTGCCACCAAGTGTACAACCCCCCGCCCAAAAAAATAACGATTAAACCAGTGCTGAAGATCAGCACTTTAAAATTCACTTTGCTTCGGGCCACGTAGCTCGGCGCTCGCCATTTTAACGGATTAAACTGAGCGGTGGCATCAGCAGCAGTAGTAGGAGTCAGTGCCGGCTGCCCGTGAAGACGTGCTTACTCATTCACCGACATGAACATCTTTAGGTTAACTGGGGACCTGTCCCACCTGGCGGCCATCATCATCCTTCTACTCAAGATATGGAAGACCCGGTCCTGTGCCGGTATTTCGGGGAAGAGTCAGCTCCTGTTTGCCTTGGTGTTCACTACTCGGTACCTGGATCTCTTCACAGCTTTCATATCACTGTACAACACATCTATGAAGCTTATCTACGTTGCCTGTTCATACGCCACAGTCTATCTGATATACATGAAGTTCAAGGCGACCTATGATGGAAATCACGACACATTCCGGATGGAGTTTCTTGTTGTACCTGTTGGGGGGTTAGCGGTGCTGGTCAATCACGACTTTTCCCCTCTAGAGATCCTGTGGACCTTCTCGATCTACCTGGAGTCTGTGGCCATCCTGCCTCAGCTCTTCATGATCAGTAAAACGGGTGAAGCGGAGACAATCACCACACACTACCTGTTCTTCCTTGGCTTGTACCGTGCCTTGTATCTATTCAACTGGATTTGGCGCTACTCGTTTGAAGGCTTCTTTGATCTTATTGCAATAGTGGCTGGAGTGGTGCAAACTATCTTGTACTGTGACTTCTACTTGTATTTTACAAAAGTACTAAAGGGCAAGAAGTTGAGTTTGCCAGCGTAAGTGCCATAGATTGTAACCAGCTGTCCCTTACACCAGTTGGACAGAACAATCATTACCACGAGCAAGAAGTAAGATGCCTGAAGCAGTCAGAAACAATTGTATATGCAGAACCAGTCAGAATTTGTGCTGCCTTAGGAGCCAGAACATCATCCAGTGGCCGATAACACCAACAGCGAAATGGTGACGGCAACCGCGACAGACCAGCTGACTTGTTTTACGCATCTTGCCTTTCCTGTTTTTTATTATGATGTATAAAGGTTTTTTTACATAAAAAAGGTTTCCTGTATTGATCAATTCAATGCACCGTTTCAGTTTAATAGTTGTAAAAGTGAGATTTTTTTTTGGTGAAGTTTACAACTTGGTACAAGTGCAGATCCCCCACCCCTTTAAAAATTCCCTCCACGCAGCAATTTTTTTCTTTTTAACCTGGATATGTTTGTTCCCCTCCCCCTTCCTTGCGGTTTCATTGCTAGTTTATATGTTCTTGATTGGACAATTTGTGCCTATTTTAATTCCAAATTTTTCCTCCGTCATTCCACTAATTTATTTTGCCCAAATTTTTTTTTAAAACCTTCATTTTTTGATTCTTCTGAAATGATCCATGTATGTCTGGTCTATAAACCATTTTTTTTTCTCTCCTTATCTTATACTATTCCTAATGTGAGGAAATGTCCCTTTTTTTTTTTTTTTTTTGCTTTTCTGTCTTTTTAAAGCACAACAATACCAGACTTTTTTTTATTTTTTTTCCAAAATAAAGATGGTCAAATACACGGTGGCTTGTCGAAAAACTTCCCTACAGGTTCTAATTGACCAAAAACAAATTGTATATTGGCATTTTGATATCTAGGCTTTACAGAAGTGTTACTGCTCTAGAAGAGATGAGGTTCACTGTAGACAAATTCATGAAAGAGAAAATATATTCTTGTTTTATAGGAAACATTAATCTTTCATTAAAGGGGAAAAAATTATAAAGGAGTCTCTCAGTTCTTATTATAAATGCATTTTGCCTATTTCGTCTGAGTATCTGAGTTATGAAGATAAGTTTATTGGATGTATTTGCAGAATTTATTTTGTGTTTCTCTAGGTCTTAAAGGGTCAGTGTACTCAGCTAAGCAGGTGTGAAGATTTCATTGTATTCAAAGCTGCTTCCCCAAAACCCTTTCATACACTGGTCTCTCTCCCATCCCCCAAGGACACTGATTTCTGCTGCTGCTTTTTGCTAATTTGTCTTTTCTATAGCCATTGCTGCAGTACTACAATTTATAGTATAGATGGAGGTTTCAACAGGCAAAAGCTATATACAATTTTACCAGCAGGTAAAATGGATATTTGGAAAAATATTAAAGGGGAGAATGTCCCTTTAAGACTTGGTGACACTAAACTTGCATATTTTAGGTCTTTGTTCTTGGTCCCTGCAGTAATTATTAAAAAACATTTTTTAAATAAAAAAAAATAAAAAAAATAAAAAAAAATAAATTCACTTTGCTCTTTGTATGGGGGGGGGAGAACTATTGAAAGACCCAATGTATGCGTTTGTATATAGTTAGTATTGGAATGTGTTTTATGAATTTGTCAAAACTAGCTTCTATGTTTTGAAAAAGGTTTGCTAGTGTTTTTATGTTTAAAATAGTAACTAAGAGAATGACTAGGGATTTAATGGTTTATTATTTTTTTAAAGCAGCATATTTGAAAGAAAAGAAAAAAAAACAGAATTTATGTTTACCTGATAAATTACTTTCTCCAACGGTGTGTCCGGTCCACGGCGTCATCCTTACTTGTGGGATATTCTCTTCCCCAACAGGAAATGGCAAAGAGCCCAGCAAAGCTGGTCACATGATCCCTCCTAGGCTCCGCCTACCCCAGTCATTCGACCGACGTTAAGGAGGAATATTTGCATAGGAGAAACCATATGTTACCGTGGTGACTGTAGTTAAAGAAAATAAATTATCAGACCTGATTAAAAAAACCAGGGCGGGCCGTGGACCGGACACACCGTTGGAGAAAGTAATTTATCAGGTAAACATAAATTCTGTTTTCTCCAACATAGGTGTGTCCGGTCCACGGCGTCATCCTTACTTGTGGGAACCAATACCAAAGCTTTAGGACACGGATGAAGGGAGGGAGCAAATCAGGTCACCTAAATGGAAGGCACCACGGCTTGCAAAACCTTTCTCCCAAAAATAGCCTCAGAAGAAGCAAAAGTATCAAATTTGTAAAATTTAGAAAAAGTGTGCAGTGAAGACCAAGTCGCTGCCTTACATATCTGATCAACAGAAGCCTCGTTCTTGAAGGCCCATGTGGAAGCCACAGCCCTAGTGGAGTGAGCTGTGATTCTTTCAGGAGGCTGCCGTCCGGCAGTCTCATAAGCCAATCGGATAATGCTTTTAATCCAGAAGGAGAGAGAGGTAGAAGTTGCTTTTTGACCTCTCCGTTTACCAGAATAAACAACAAACAAAGACAAAGTTTGTCTGAAATCCTTAGTAGCTGCTAAGTAAAATTTGAGAGCACGAACTACATCCAAGTTGTGCAACAAACGTTCCTTCTTTGAAACTGGATTAGGACACAAAGAAGGCACAACTATCTCCTGGTTAATGTTTTTGTTAGAAACAACTTTTGGAAGAAAACCAGGTTTAGTACGCAAAACCACCTTATCTGCATGGAACACCAGATAAGGAGAAGAACACTGCAGAGCAGATAATTCTGAAACTCTTCTAGCAGAAGAAATTGCAACCAAAAACAAAACTTTCCAAGATAATAACTTAATATCAACGGAATGTAAGGGTTCAAACGGAACCCCCTGAAGAACTGAAAGAACTAGGTTGAGACTCCAAGGAGGAGTCAAAATTTTGTAAACAGGCTTGATTCTAACCAGAGCCTGAACAAAGGCTAGAACATCTGGCACAGCTGCCAGCTTTTTGTGAAGTAACACAGACAAGGCAGAAATCTGTCCCATCAAGGAACTTGCAGATAATCCTTTTTCCAATCCTTCTCGAAGGAAGGATAGACTCTTAGGAATCTTAACCTTGTCCCAAGGGAATCCTGCAGATTCACACCAACAGATATACCAAATTATGTGGTAATTTTTCTGGTTACAGGCTTTCAGGCCTGAACAAGAGTATTAATAACAGAATCTGAGAACCCTCGCTTTGATAAGATCAAGCGTTCAATCTCCAAGCAGTCAGCTGGAGTGGGTCGAACGGACCTAGAACAAGAAGGTCTCTCAAAGGTAGCTTCCATGGTGGAGCCGATGACATATTCACCAGATCTGCATACCAAGTCCTGCGTGGCCACGCAGGAGCTATCAAAATCACCGACGCCCTCTCCTGATTGATCCTGGCTACCAGCCTGGGGATGAGAGGAAACGGCGGGAACACATAAGCTAGTTTGAAGGTCCAAGGTGCTACTAGTGCATCCACTAGAGCCGCCTTGAGATCCCTGGATCTGTACCCGTAGTAAGGAACTCTGAAGTTATGACGAGAGGCCATCAGATCCATGTCTGGAATGCCCCACGGTTGAGTGACTTGGGCAAAGATTTCCGGATGGAGTTCCCACTCCCCCGGATGCAATGTCTGACGACTCAGAAAATCCGCTTCCCAATTTTCCACTCCTGGGATGTGGATAGCAGACAGGTGGCAGGAGTGAGACTCCGCCCATAGAATGATTTTGGTCACTTCTTCCATCGCTAGGGAACTCCTTGTTCCCCCCTGATGGTTGATGTATGAACTTGGCCCTCGCTAGCTGAGGCCAAGCTTTGAGAGCATTGAATATCGCTCTCAGTTCCAGAATATTTATCGGTAGAAGAGATTCTACCCGAGACCAAAGACCCTGAGCTTTCAGGGATCCCCAGACCGCGCCCCAGCCCATCAGACTGGCGTCGGTCGTGACAATGACCCACTCTGGTCTGCGGAAGGTCATCCCTTGTGACAGGTTGTCCAGGGACAGCCACCAACGGAATGAGTCTCTGGTCCTCTGATTTACTTGTATCTTCGGAGACAAGTCTGAATAGTCCCCATTCCACTGACTGAGCATGAACAGTTGTAATGGTCTTAGATGAATGTGCACAAAAGGAACTATGTCCATTGCCGCTACCATCAAACCTATCACTTCCATGCACTGCGCTATGGAAGGAAGAGGAACGGAATGAAGTATCCGACAAGAGTCTAGAAGTTTTGTTTTTCTGGCTTCTGTCAGAAAAATCCTCATTTCTAAGGAGTCTATTATAGTTCCCAAGAAGGGAACCCTCGTTGACGGAGATAGAGAACTCTTTTCCACGTTCACTTTCCATCCGTGAGATCTGAGAAAGGCCAGGACAATGTCCGTGTGAGCCTTTACTTGAGGAAGGGACGACGCTCGAATCAGAATGTCGTCCAAGTAAGGTACTACAGCAATGCCCCTTGGTCTTAGCACCGCCAGAAGGGACCCTAGTACCTATGAGAAAATCCTAGGAGCAGTGGCTAATCCGAAAGAAAACGCCACGAACTGGAAATGCTTGTCCAGGAATGCAACCCTTAGGAACCGATGATGTTCCTTGTGGATAGGAATATGTAGATACGCATCCTTGAAATCCACCTTGGTCATGAATTGACCTTCCTGGATGGAAGGAAGAAGTGTTCGAATGGTTTCCATCTTGAACGATGGAACCTTGAGAAACTTGTTCAAGATCTTGAGATCTAAGATTGGTCTGAACGTTCCCTCTTTTTTGGGAACTATGAACAGATTGGAGTAGAACCCCATCCCTTGTTCTCCTAATGGAACAGGATGAATCACTCCCATTTTTAGCAGGTCTTCTACCCAATGTAAGAATGCCTGTCTTCTTATGTGGTCTGAAGACAACTGAGACCTGTGGAACCTCCCCCTTGGAGGAAGCCCCTTGAACTCCAGAGAATAACCTTGGGAGACTATTTCTAGCGCCCAAGGATCCAGAACATCTCTTGCCCAAGCCTGAGCGAAGAGAGAGAGTCTGCCCCCCACCAGATCCGGTCCCGGATCGGGGGCCCGCATTTCATGCTGTCTTGGTAGCAGTGGCAGGTTTCCTGGCCTGCTTTCCTTTGTTCCAGCCTTGCATAGGTCTCCAGGCTGGATTGGCTTGAGAAGTATTACCTTCCTGCTTAGAGGACGTAGCCCTTGGGGCTGATCCGTTTCTGCGAAAGGGACGAAACTTAGGTTTATTTTTGGTCTTGAAAAGACCTATCCTGAGGAAGGGCGTGGCCCTTGCCCCCAGTGATATCAGAGATAATCTCTTTCAAGTCAGGGCCAAAGAGTGTTTTCCCCTTGAAAGGAATGTCAAGCAATTTGTTCTTGGAAGACGCATCCGCTGCCCAAGATTTTAACCAAAGCGCTCTGCGCCACAATAGCAAACCCAGAATTTTTTCGCCGCTAACCTAGCCAATTGCAAGGTGGCGTCTAGGGTGAAAGAATTAGCCAATTTAAGAGCACGAATTCTGTCCATAATCTCCTCATAAGAAGAAGAATTACTAATAATCGCCTTTCCTAGCTCATCAAACTAGAAACACGCGGCTGCAGTGACAGGGACAATGCATGCAATTGGTTGTAGAAGGGAACCTTGCTGAACAAACATCTTTAGCAGACCTTCTAATTTTTTATCCATAGGATCTTGGAAAGCACAACTATCTTCTATGGGTATAGTGGCGCGCTTGTGTAGAGTAGAAACCGCCCCCTCGACCTTGGGGACTGTCTGCCATCAGTCCTTTCTGGGGTCGACTATAGGAAAACAATTTTATAAATATGGGGGGAGGTACTAAAGGTATACCGGGCCTGTCCCATTCTTTACTAACAATGTACGCCACCCGCTTGGATATAGGAAAAGCTTTGGGGGGCCCCGGGGCCTCTAAGAACTTTACCATTTTACATAGTGGTTCTGGAATGACCAGATAATCACAATCATCCAAATTGGATAACACCTCCTTAAGCAGAGCGCGGAGATGTTCCAACTTAAATTTAAAAGTAATCACATCAGGTTCAGCTTGTTGAGAAATGTTTCCTGAATCTGAAATTTCTCCCTCAGACAAAACCTCCCTGGCCCCCTCAGACTGGTGTAGGGGCCCTTCAGAAACCATATCATCAGCGTTCTCATGCTCTACAGAATTTTCTAAAACAGAGCAGTCGCGCTTTCGCTGATAAGTGGGCATATTGGCTAAAATGTTTTTGATAGAATTATCCATTACAGCCGTTAAATGTTGCATAGTAAGGAGTATTGGCGCACTAGATGTACTAGGGGCCTCCTGTATGGGCAAGACTGGTGTAGACGAAGGAGGGGATGATGCAGTACCATGCTTACTCCCCTCACTTGAGGAATCATCTTGGGCATCATTTTTACTAAATTTTTTTATGACATAAAATACATATAGTTAAATGAGAAGGAACCTTGGTTTCCCCACAGTCAGAACACAATCTATCTGGTAGTTCAGACATGTTAAACAGGCATAAACTTGATAACAAAGCACAAAAAACGTTTTAAAATAAAACCGTTACTGTCACTTTAAATTTTAAACTAAACACACTTTATTACTGCAATTGCGAAAAAGTATGAAGGAATTGTTCAAAATTCACCAAAATTTCACCACAGTGTCTTAAAGCCTTAAAAGTATTGCACACCAAATTTGGAAGCTTTAACCCTTAAAATAACGGAACCGGAGCCGTTTTTATATTTAACCCCTTTACAGTCCCTGGAATCTGCTTTGCTGAGACCCAACCAAGCCCAAAGGGGAATACGATACCAAATGATGCCTTCAGAAAGACTTTTCTATGTATCAGAGCTCCACACACATGCAGCTGCATGCCATGCTGTCCTCAAAAACAAGTGCGCCATACCGGCGCGAAAATGAGGCTCTGACTATGATTAGGGAAAGCCCCTAAAGAATAAGGTGTCTAAAACAGTGCCTGCCGATATAATCATATCAAAATACCCAGAATAAATGATTCCTCAAGGCTAAATATGTGTTAATAATGAATCGATTTAGCCCAGAAAAAGTCTACAGTCCTAATAAGCCCTTGTGAAGCCCTTATTTACTATCTTAATAAACATGGCTTACCGGATCCCATAGGGAAAATGACAGCTTCCAGCATTACATCGTCTTGTTAGAATGTGTCATACCTCAAGCAGTAAGAGACTGCACACTGTTCCCCCAACTGAAGTTAATTGCTCTCAACAGTCCTGTGTGGAACAGCCATGGATTTTAGTTACGGTGCTAAAATCATTTTCCTCATACAAACAGAAATCTTCATCTCTTTTCTGTTTCTGAGTAAATAGTACATACCAGCACTATTTTAAAATAACAAACTCTTGATTGAATAATAAAAACTACAGTTAAACACTAAAAAACTCTAAGCCATCTCCGTGGAGATGTTGCCTGTACAACGGCAAAGAGAATGACTGGGGTAGGCGGAGCCTAGGAGGGATCATGTGACCAGCTTTGCTGGGCTCTTTGCCATTTCCTGTTGGGGAAGAGAATATCCCACAAGTAAGGATGACGCCGTGGACCGGACACACCTATGTTGGAGAAAAAGAATTTATGCTTACCTGATAAATTACTTTCTCTTGCGGTGTATCCAGTCCACGGATTCATCCTTACTTGTGGGATATTCTCATTCCCTACAGGAAGTGGCAAAGAGCACACAGCAAAGCTGTCCATATAGCTTCCCCTCTGGCTCCGCCCCCCAGTCATTCGACCGACGGTTAGGAGAAAAAGGAGAAACCATAGGGTACAGTGGTGACTGTAGATTAAACAAGAAATTTTAACCTGACTTAATTGCCAGGGCGGGCCGTGGACTGGATACACCGCAAGAGAAAGTAATTTATCAGGTAAGCATAAATTCTGTTTTCTCTTGCAAGGTGTATCCAGTCCACGGATTCATCCTTACTTGTGGGATACCAATACCAAAGCTTTAGGACACGGATGAAGGGAGGGAACAAGACAGGTAACCTAAACGGAAGGCACCACTGCTTGCAAAACCTTTCTCCCAAAAATAGCCTCCGAAGAAGCAAAAGTATCGAATTTGTAAAATTTGGCAAAAGTATGCAGTGAAGACCAAGTCGCTGCCTTACAAATCTGTTCAACAGAAGCCTCATTCTTGAAGGCCCAAGTGGAAGCCACAGCTCTGGTGGAATGAGCTGTAATTCGTTCAGGAGGCTGCTGCCCAGCAGTCTCATAAGCCAATCGAATGATGCTTTTCAACCAGAAGGAAAGAGGTAGCAGTCGCTTTCTGACCTCTCCTCTTACCAGAATAGACAACAAACAAAGATGATGTTTGTCTGAAATCCTTAGTTGCTTGTAAATAGAATTTCAAAGCACGAACCACATCAAGATTGTGTAAAAGCCGTTCCTTCTTAGAAGCTGGATTAGGACACAGAGAAGCAACAATGATTTTCTGGTTAATGTTCTTATTAGAAACAACTTTAGGAAGAAAACCAGGTTTGGTACGCAAAACTACCTTATCTGCATGGAACACCAGATAGGGTGAATTACACTGCAAAGCAGACAATTCTGAAATACCTCTGGGTGGAGTTCCCACTCCCCCGGGTGAAAAGTCTGACAACTTAGGAAATCCGCTTCCCAGTTGTCTACTCCTGGGATGTGAATTGCAGATAGATGGCAAGAGTGATCCTCCGCCCACCTGATTATCTTGGTTACTTCCTTCATCGCTAAGGAACTCTTTGTTCCTCCCTGATGATTGATGTATGCTACAGTCGTGATGTTGTCCAACTGAAATCTGATGAACTTGGCCGCCGCTAGCTGAGGCCATGCCTGGAGCGTGTTGAATATCGCTCTGTTCCAAAATGTTTATCGGGAGAAGAGACTCTTCCCGAGACCATAGGCCCTGAGCTTTCAAGGAGCCCCAGACCGCGCCCCAGCCTAACAGACTGGCGTCGGTCCTTACAATGATCCACTCCGGTCTGCGGAAGCACATTCCCTGAGACAGGTGATCCTGAGACAACCACCAGAGAAGAGAATCTCTGGTTTTCTGGTCCAGTTGGATTTGAGGAGACAAATCTGCATAATGTCCATTCCACTGTTTGAGCATGCACAATTGCAGTGGCCTGAGATGAATTTGAGCAAAAGGGACTACGTCCATTGCTGCTACCATTAATCCGATTACCTCCATGCACTGAGCTACAGATGGCCGAGGAATGGAATGAAGAGCTCGGCAAGTACTTAGAAGCTTTAACCTTCTGACCGAGTCTATTAATGTTCCCAGGAAGGGAACCCTTGTGAGCGGGGACAGAGAACTTTTTTCGGTGTTCACTTTCCACCCGTGAGACCTTAGAAAGGCCAGAACAATATCCGTGTGAGCCTTGGCTCTGGGAAAAGACGCCTGTATTAAGATGTCGTCCAGATAGGGTGCTACTGCAATGCCCCGCAGTCTTAGTACCGCTAGAAAGGACCCTAGCACCTTTGTGAAAATTCTGGGAGCGGTGGCCAACCCGAAGGGAAGGGAGACGAACTGGTAATGCTTGTCCAGAAAAGCGAACCTTAGGAACTGATGGTGATCTTTGTGGATAGGAATATGAAGGTACGCATCCTTTAGATCCACGGTAGTCATATATTGACCTTCCTGGATCATTTGTAAGATTGTCCGAATGGTCTCCATCTTGAAAGATGGAACTCTGAGGAATTAGTTTAGAATTTTTAGATCCAGGATTGGTCTGAAAGTTCCTTCCTTTTTGGGAACCACAAACAGGTTTGAGTAAAAACCCAGTCCTTGTTCTGTAATTGGAACTGAATATATCACTCCCATCTTGAGTAGATCTTCTACACAGCGTAAGAACGCCTCTTTCTTTGTCTGGTCTGTAGACAGACGAGAAATGTGGAACCTTCCCCTTGGAGGAGAGTCCTTGAATTCTAGAAGATATCCCTGAGCAACGATCTCTAATGCCCAGGGATCGGGAACATCTCTTGCCCAAGTCTGAGCAAAGAGAGAGAGAGTCTGCCCCCTACCAGATCCGGTCCCAGATCGGTGGCTACCCCTTCATGCTGTCTTAGTAGCAGCTGCAGGCTTCTTGGCCTGTTTACCCTTGTTCCAGCCCTGCAAAGGCTTCCAGGTTGCCTTGGGCTGTGAAGTGTTACCCCCTTGCTTTGCGGTTGCAGAGGTTGAAGCAGGACTGCTCCTGAAGTTGCGAAAGGAACGAAAATTAGCCTTGTTTTTAGCATTAAAAGGCCTATCTTTCGGGAGGGCATGGCCCTTTCCCCCAGTGATATCCGAAATAATCTCTTTCAACTCAGGCCCGAAAAGGGTCTTTCCCTAGAAAGGAATATTCAGTAATTTTGTTTTAGACAACACGTCGGCCGACCATGATTTAAGCCAAAGCGCTCTGCGCGCCATGATGGCAAAACCAAAATTTTTCGCCGCTAAATTAGCTAATTGCAAAGCGGCATCTGTGATAAAAGAATTAGCCAGTTTTAGAGCATTAATTCTATCCATGACCTCGTCATACGAAGTCTCCCTCTGGAGCAACTCCTCCAGCGCCTCAAACCAAAAAGCCGCTGCAGTAGTTACAGGAATAATGCAGGCAATAGGTTGGAGAAGGAAACCTTGTTGAACAAATATTTTCTTTAGTAAACCTTCTAATTTTTTATCCATAGGATCTTTGAAAGCACAACTGTCTTCAATTGGTATGGTTGTGTGCTTGGCTAGTGTTGAAACTGCCCCCTCTTCCTTAGGGACCGTCTGCCACGCGTCCCGCCTGGGATCAGTTATGGGGAACATTTTCTTAAAGATAGGTGGGGGAACAAAAAGGTACACCTGGTCTTTCCCACTCCCTAGCAATAATATCCGCCACCCTCTTAGGGATCGGAAACGCATCAGTGTATACAGGGACTTCTAGATATTTGTCCATTTTACACAATTTCTCTGGGACCACCATAGGGTCACAATCATCCAGAGTTGATAAGACCTCCCTAAGCAGTACACGGAGGTGTTCCAATTTAAATGCTAGTGAATCTGATTCTGCCCGCTGAGAAACTTTTCCTGAGTCAGAAATTTCTCCCTCAGACATTACATCCCTCGCCCCTACTTCAGAGTGTTGTGAGGGTACATCAGATAAACCTCCCAAAGCTTCCGACTGCTCCTCATCTGTTCTCAAAACAGAGCTATCGCGCTTTTTAGGGAAAACTGGCAGTTTGGATAGAAAGGCCGCAAGGGAATTATCCATGACTGCCGCCAGTTGTTGCAATGTAATAGGTGCTAATGCACTAGAAGTACTATGTATCGCTTGAGCGGGCGTAACTGGTGATGACACATGGGGTGAGGAAGGTGGACTATCCTCATTACCTTCAGTCAAAGAATCATCTAGGGCTATATTTTTAAGTGACACAATATGATCTTTAAAGTGTAAACACATTAGTGCACTTGGGACACATTTTGAGTGGGGGTTCCACCATGGCTTCTGAACACATAGAGCAAGGCTTTTCCTTAGTGTCAGACATGTTTAACAGATTAGTATTATACACAAGCAGGCTTGGAAAAACACTTTATCCAATAATAACAGAATTTATGTTTACCTGATAAATTTCTTTCTCCTACGGTGTGTCCAGTCCACGGCTTCATCCTTACTTGTGGGATATTCTCATTCCCTACAGGAAATGGCAAAGAGAGCACAACAGCAGAGCTGTCCATATAGCTCCCCCTCTAGCTCCGCCCCCCAGTCATTCGACCGACGATCAGGAGAAAAAGGAGAACCATAGGGTGCAGTGGTGACTGTAGTGTACAAAAACAAAAATTTTAAACCTGACTAAAAGCCAGGGCGGGCCGTGGACCGGACACACCGTAGGAGAAAGAAATTTATCAGGTAAACATAAATTCTGTTTTCTCCTACATTGGTGTGTCCGGTCCACGGCTTCATCCTTACTTGTGGGAACCAATACCAAAGCTTTAGGACACGGATGAAGGGAGGGAGCAAGTCAGGGAACCTAAACGGAAGGCACCACTGCTTGTAAAACCTTTCTCCCAAAAATAGCCTCCGAAGAAGCATAAGTATCGAATTTGTAAAATTTGGCAAAAGTATGCAGAGAAGACCATGTCGCTGCCTTACAGATCTGTTCAACAGAAGCCTCGTTCTTGAAGGCCCATGTGGAAGCCACAGCTCTAGTAGAATGAGCAGTAATTTGTTCAGGAGGCTGCCGTCCAGCAGTCTCATAAGCCAATCGGATGATGCTTTTTAACCAGAAGGAAAGAGAGGTAGCAGTAGCTTTCTGACCTCTCCTCTTACCAGAATAGACGACAAACAATGAAGATGTCTGTCTGAAATCTTTTGTTGCTTCTAAATAGAATTTTAAAGCACGAACCACATCTAGATTGTGTAACAAGCGTTCCTTTTTTAGAAACTGGATTAGGACACAGAGAAGGAACAACTATCTCCTGGTTAATATTCCTATTGGAAACCACTTTTGGAAGAAAACCAGGTTTGGTACGAAAAACAACCTTATCTGTATAGAACACCAGATAGGGTGAATTACACTGCAAAGCAGACAATTCAGAAACTCTTCTAGCAGAAGAAATAGCAACCAAAAACAAAACTTTCCAAGATAGTAACTTAATATCTATGGAATGTAAAGGTTCAAACGGAACCCCTTGAAGAACTGAAAGAACTAGATTTAGACTCCATGGAGGAGTCACAGGTCTGTAGACAGGCTTGATTCTGACCAACGCCTGTACGAACGCCTGAACATCTGGCACAGCTGCCAGACGTTTGTGTAACAAGACAGAGCAGATATCTGTCCCTTTAAAGAACTAGCTGACAGACCTTTCTCCAAACCTTCTTGGAGAAAGGAAAGAATCCATGGAATTCTAATTTTACTCCATGAGTAACCCTTGGATTCGCACCAATAGAGATATTTCTGCCATATCTTATGGTAAATTCTCCTGGTTACAGGCTTTCTAGACTGAACCAGAGTTTCTATAACTGATTCCGAAAACCCACGCTTAGATAGAATCAAGCGTTCAATCTCCAAGCAGTCAACTGCAGAGAAACTAGGTTCGAATGGGCCTTGCACTAGAAGATCCTGTCTCAATGGTAGCTTCCATGGTGGAACCGATGACATATTCACCAGGTCTGCATACCAAGTCCTGCGTGGCCATGCAGGAGCTATTAGAATCACCGAAGCCTTCTCCTGTTTGATCCTGGCTACTAGCCTGGGGAGTAGAGGAAACGGTGGAAAGACATACGCTAGAGTGAATGACCAAGGCGCCACCAATGCATCCACCAATGTCGCCTTGGGATCCCTGGACCTGGACCCGTAGCGTGGAACCTTTGAGTTCTGACGAGACGCCATCAGATCCAGATCTGGAATGCCCCATAGTTGAGTTAACTGGGCAAAGACCTCCGGGTGAAGTTCCCACTCCACCGGATGGAAAGTCTGACGACTCAAAGAATCCGCCTCCCAGTTGTCTACTCCTGGGATGTGAATTGCAGATAGATGGCAGGAGTGATCCTCCGCCCATTTGATGATCTTGGATACTTCTCTCATCGCCAGGGAACTCTTCGTTCCTCCCTGATGATTGATTTATGCTACAGTCATATTGTCCGACTGAAATCTTATGAACTTGGCCTTCGCTAGTTGAGGCCAAGCCAGGAGCGTATTGAATATCGCTCTTAGTTCCAAAATGTTTATCGGGAGAAGAGATTCTTCCCGAGACCATAGACCCTGAGCTTTCAGGGAGTCCCACACCGCGCCCCAGCCTAGGAGACTGGCGTCGGTCGTGACAATGATCCACTCTGGTCTGCGGAAACTCATTCCCTGCGACAGGTGATCCTGAGTCAACCACCAGAGAAGCGAGTCTCTGGTTTCCTGGTCCATCTGTATCTGGGGAGACAAGTCTGCATAATCCCCATTCCATTGCTTGAGCATGCACAATTGCAGTGGTCTTAGATGAATTCTGGCAAATGGGACAATGTCCATTGCCGCCACCATTAGACCTATAACCTCCATGCACTGAGCCACAGACGGCTGAGCAATGGCATGAAGAACTCGACAGGCTTTTGAGAGTTTTGACTTCCTGACCTCCGTCAGAAAGATTTTAATTTCTGCCGAATCTATTATTGTTCCCAGGAAGGGAACCCTTGTGACCGGGGACAGAGAACTTTTTTCTACGTTCACCTTCCACCCGTGAGACCTTAGAAAGGCTAGAACAATGTCCGTATGAGCCACATACTCTTTACCATCCCCGTGGAGATGCTACTTGTACAGAACGGCAAAGAGAATGACTGGGGGGCGGAGCTAGAGGGGGAGCTATATGGACAGCTCTGCTGTTGTGCTCTCTTTGCCATTTCCTGTAGGGAATGAGAATATCCCACAAGTAAGGATGAAGCCGTGGACCGGACACACCAATGTAGGAGAAAAATAAAATTTGCAATAAATGATACTGTGCCTTTAAGATAATAAAAGCGCACACAATTTTACAAAACGGTGAAAAATGAACCAAATCTCTTGAAATTTTTACAGTAAGTGCCTAATGCTTCTATTGAGCCCACTTAAATAAGCCTCTAGTTCTATACTAAGTTTCAGAACATGGCTTACCCGTCCCACATGGGGAATCTTGTCAGTCTTCTAGCATTATCTTGTCTTGACTAGAAAAAAAGATGACTGAAACATACCTCAAAGCAGTTAAGCCTGCAAACTGTTCCCCCCAAAAGAAGTTTTCTGGTACTCCTCAGTCCTGTGTGGGAACAGCAATGGATTTTAGTTACAACATGCTAAAATCATTTTCCTCTCAGCAGAATTCTTCATCATATTTCTGCCAGAGAGTAAATAGCACAAACCGGTACTATTTAAAAATAACAAACTTTTGATTGAAGATATAAAAACTACAAATCTAACACCACATTCACTTTACCCTCCCGTGAAGATGCTACTTGTTAGAGCGGCAAAGAGAATGACTGGGGGGCGGAGCCAGAGGGGGAGCTATATGGACAGCTCTGCTGTGTGCTCTCTTTGCCACTTCCTGTAGGGAATGAGAATATCCCACAAGTAAGGATGAATCCGTGGACTGGATACACCTTGCAAGAGAAATGGGGACACAGACTATTTATGGAAGTCCTAGAATTGACCGGATTTTTATCCATGAGACATACAGGTTTTACAACCACTTTATAAGCAATTTTTAAAAATATATTTAGGCCCCCATTTTCTAGACTGTACATTTCAAGGACTATCACAATGACAGAGTAAAGAACATTCAGCATGTCTTCCTTAAAATGTAGAGGCTAACAACGTGATACAATGCCATTCAGACACACTAACCAATTAATTATACTTTTCGGCATGAACCATTAATAAAGTAAAGTGTGTGCAGTTATAGATAAAACAAAAAAACTCTTTCAACATTGGATAAAGTTGCACATAGATTGAAAAAAAAAATCCAGTCAGAATTTTGGAAATCTATAAAAGCATTTATTTTTCACACTGACAAAACTGGGCACTTTCAGAAATGGCAAACAGTATGTGATTAGGTTTCCTTTTTAGTTTTTTTTTCTTTCCTTTTTCTCTTTTAATACAAAAACAGTAACATTACAGTATAAATAATTCAGTATTCATTTCAAAATTGTATTTAAGATTTAAACAGCATATACAAACCTTTAAACACCACATTTTCCCTTTGAATATTAGAATTCAAAAATAAGTTTAATTTGTATAAAAATACAGTACAGCCAATGCAGTCCTTCAGCAATCCCTGACAGAACAAGTTTACAATATTTGGACATGACTGCAAACTGGATTACATTCAGAATACTACTTTATATGACATATTAGAGGTTTTGGCAGTTGGTAATGCGTTACAGAAGTTTTCACCTTATTGCAGTTCTTGTGCAAATAGCAGCTTGATGGATTGAAGACCAACATTACCATGAGGAGAAAAACGGTTTTCTGCAGTGAAAAGTCTGTGTAAATGCATTACTCAGATGAACAATTCTCCCTTGACTTCCACTGCGGCTTCGTTCGACCACTACCCGAGGCATCTGTACAAGTTGAATGGGGGGTTTTTCATCCTTTAATGCCTGTGTCAAATTTAATATCTAAAACAAAGAAAAAAAAGTAAATTCTTTCTTCCTGTATTTTGATAAATGCCAACATAAAAACAAAGTAAATATGCAGAAGGGGAGACAGACTCCTGGCATACGCTTTGTGTGTGCATGCGCAGTTTGGGAAGTATATTAATTTTTTGGATGCACAAATTCAAATGCATTAGATAATTTTAAATACTTGACATTCAAAATATACCCTCAGAAGAATTCCTATGAGGGAGTAATGAGAACAAAAATGATTTGCTCCAAGGAAGATGTTAAGACTAAAACAGATTATGTTACCAATGTTTGAAAGAAAGGAGGTTATGATGACAAAGTTCTGACTAAGGCCCATTAAATGGTTAAGGAGTTACCTAGGATAGATCTTTAGAACTGCAACAACTAATCGTCATAATCGATAATGAAAATAGTTGTCAACGAATCTCAATCGATTAGTTGGTTTGCAATTAGTTGGTCTGTACACAACTCCAGCAGCTTAACTCTGATGAACTCCTGCACTTGGTATTGTGTTTTATGGTTATGCCCTTAGCCTAAAGGACGTCTACAGAAGTTTACTTTTCACTTTTTCAGGACAGTATAAGTTTCCAACTATTCCTGGCTTATGTGCAACCCAGATAGAATAGTCCATCATTTGGATTGTTTATATTAAATCAGGTGATTTGGGACTATGCTTTGCATTATATAGTGCTGAGCTTGTTATTTACACCTAGCCCCTAGATTGGAGTTATTTTAATTGATGTGCACTATTATCTGTTTGCACTATGATTAGCGGATTGCGTGCTATTGCCGATTATATGTACTGTATAAATAAATGTCTAAGGCTTTGTCCTATTATTATATATTTCTTAACGCTTTTTTTTTTTTTTTTATAAAAATTGTGATATGTACCAGATTCAACCTTTATAAGAATATATCGGTTATTTTTAGAGCAAACTAGATATTTTCCCATAACCTTTATAGCTGGTTATTTACCATTATAGATATTCAAGATATTTTTTATTTTAGAATTAAGTCAAGGGTTACTTTATTGAGAGGCCCCTTTCCAAGGTGGAAAACACTTTGCATTGGTGAAGAGCTAACACAGATAAATATCCCACTTTGGCGAAATTGGCAAAACCCTACTTATGCATCTCAAGCACCTCAACACCATCTGAGTGCCTCTTCTCTGCTGCAGGAAATATAGCTGCAAACAGAGAACCAGCCTTAGCCAGGAACATGTCGAGATTTTTGCATTTCAATGCAAAGTTTCTGAAAGAGTGAATAACAGAATGTTAAAAACAGTGATAGTCTACCTGTTTCTAGTTCTAACTCTTTTCAAACAGTTTGCGGTTTTGTTTTACTTAATTATAAAACTGTGCTCTGCTGCTTAAAATTGGAAAAACAGTTGTGTTAATGTAAAGTTTTAGTCTAAAGTTTATATTTCTAAAACTCAGTATGTGGATTTTATTTAAAATGTAAGAAACTATTATTGATTATTTTTTATCCGATTAATCGAAAAAATAATCGGCTGATTAATCGATTATGAAAATAATCATTAGTTGCAGCCCTAGATCTTTAAGTGATAGACCTACAAATAAATACAGAGATAGATTGGCTTTTGTAACTAGATATAGTTTAGAGTATAACAAGGAATGTAATATAATTAGAGAATCATTGCCAATTTATTTTTGGACAATGATCTAAAAAACAGAATTGAGGATGGCTATAGTATCCCCCCTTCTGGACACAAAACTACAGACACTCAGGTCTCACCCTCTTTCCTACTTATCAAAATGTGAAAAATATGGTTGAGAAGGAAAAAAGTGCAGACATAAAATATGCAGAACTTGTAACTATTATTTAAAAAAAGTAAACAATTGTTTTATTAAATTGTAATACTACTCAGTTTATTTGTTAACTTGTTTAGGATGTTCCAGACAGTATGTATGACCAAAAGACTAAGATTGTGTATTGCAACAGGTCAGATCTATTAACGATCCAGAATCATAAATGCCTATAGCTAGGCATTTTCACGAGCATCATGAGTCGGATACTATCGTACTTACGGTTCAAGGAATAGATCACCTACCAGCTCTTAGAAGGGGACAATAGGAAAGCAAAATTAAGCCAAAAGGGAAATATACTGGATTTTTTATTTTCAATCCAGTATTCCTAACAGAGTAAATGTCCAATCAGATGTGGATCTTTTTCTATAAAGAAGTCCAGTCTTATTAATTTTAGAATCTGTTAGAAAATTGTACCGGGCAAAAATAATTTCTATGTTTGGTGCTGGTTGATTGAAATGATGGGTTTTTTATGTTGTTCCTTATTACTTTGTATTTGTAGGAAATTATGTATAAATTCTTAGCAATTATTGCAGCCATCTCTATAAATGTTGCATACAAGATCATATAGATCGACACTCCAGAGGGCAGTGATCAAGTGCGCACAAAGCGCATCTGCCAGGACTCCACTACTGCATATTTGTATATATTGTTTTTATCCCTGATTACAAGTTATCCAGTGTTTTCAATGGAAGAATAAAAGTGATCATTTTATTCATCTCCTGAAACGGATTGTATTTTGAGACGCATTGGAGGTGCGCTTACATGTTTGTGCATTATCACTTTGTTGGCGTGATAGGCGGACCGCTGTTACCCAACACCCGATGATGCTCCACCCACTCTATTGTGCCTACACTGCAACTGCTGGGGGTATGAGCTAGTAAGCTATAATTGATCCTACATAGCTTTATCAAAGACCTTTGGAAATTCTATGGAATTACAAGCTTTATTGCTCAGCTTATTTTTCAGAACCCAAATCTCTTCTCACCAATCTTAAAGTGTCAGTAAACCTAAAATATAATGTTATATAATTCTGCACATAGTGCAGAATTATATAACATTATATTAGTGTTATCGTTCTAAAACCTTAGATTTCCTTTGAATTTTTTTAAAATATGTCAGTTTTTCAGACCCGCTCTCTGCTCTTCGGAGCGGGTCTGTTTATTACACAGCGCATAGGGCCAGCTGTATAGTAACAGCCTGGCCGCGCCATAACACTAAGTGCAGCTCGCTCCTGCTCAGTCTGACTATACAGCTGGCCCAATGCGCTATATAATAAAAACAGACCCGCTCAGAAGAGTACAGAGAGCGGGTCTGAAAAACTAACATATTTTTAAAAAAATTCAAAGGAAATCTAAGGTTTTATAACGATAGCACTAATATAATGTTATATAATTCTGCACTATGTGCAGAATTATATAACATTATTTTTTAGGTTTACTGTCCCTTTAAATAAAAGCAGAAGCACTAACCTGTGCATAAATTTAGTATATTATTAGCCGGACCTCACACAGACCTGGTACGTAACATCTACTCCTTTTCCGTCACCAGCAATACTACCTGGATCCCAACCCAGCACAAAGTAAATCAAGGGTGCCTGACACTAACTCACTAACACATTCTTCAGAGCAGTTGTTTCAGACAGGTGGTTAACACGCCCTATATACATGTAGAGGGAACTCCGTCATCTGATGGTAGTTTTATAGTGAGGGGGTGGAGTAAGAATAAATTAAAAGTCCTTTTTTTGTAGCTTTTGTATTTAAAATAAAAATTACACACATTTTAGAATCAGATCATTTAAGACCATTATTTTTAGTGTGTGGGGTTCTTCCAGTGTTTCTGGTCTTTTGGGTCAGTTCAGTGATGTCTGGCTACTCAGTATTCTTATGGTATGTGCTACTCCGATCTTCCATTGTGTAAGATGTTACATTTTAAGGAAAGCTAACTAAAACAAATAAAACACTGATTACATTGCGGTGCCTTGATTACTCATACTATTTCACAATAAGGCAAGTATATAAAAATACTATTTCTAAAAAAATTATTTTGATATTAAGAATCTTAAAGACATTTTGAATTATATGCTATTTTTCCATCCTCATCTGTGATTGCAAGACAGCCAAAGCAGAGGGCTGTGACTAAAGGGACCTAAAAATCAAAATTTCATGCCTCGGACAGACTTTGCAATTTACTTTTGTTCTTTTAGTATCCTTTGTTGAAAAGCATAATTAGAAAGGCTCGGAAAAAGCAAAGCCAGCTAGTGATTGGTGGAAGCACACATATACCTCTTGTCATTGGCTCACTTATGTTTAGCTAGATCCCAGTAGCATATTGCTGCTCTACAGCTGACTAACGGCTAGATTTGGAGTTTTGTCGGTAACGACCCGAAAAACTAACGCCGGCTTTTTTCTGGCCGCACCATAAAAATAACTCTGGTATTGAGAGTCCACATAAAGGCTGCGTTAGGCTCCAAAAAAGGAGCGTAGAGCATTTTTAACGCAGCTTCAACTCTCGATACCAGAGTTGCTTACGCAAGCGGCCAGCCTCAAAAACGTGCTCGTGCACGATTCTCCCATAGGAAACAATGGGGCTGTTTGAGCTGAAAAAAAAAACCTAACACCTGCAAAAAAACAGCGTTCAGCTCCTAACGCAGCCCCATTGTTTGCTATGCGGAAACACTTCCTACGTCTGCACCTAACACCCTAACATGTACCCCAAGTCTAAAAACCCCTAACCTTACACTTAACCCCTAATCTGCCGCCCCCGCTATCGCTGACCCCTGCATATTATTATTAACCCCTAATCTGACGCTCCATAAACCGCAGCTACTTACATTATCCCTATGTACCCCTAATCTGCTGCCCTAACATCGCCGACCCCTATATTATATTTATTAACCCCTAATCTGCCCCCCACAACGTCGCCTCCACCTGCCTACACTTATTAACCCCTAATCTGCCGACCGGACCTGAGCGCTACTATAATAAAGTTATTAACCCCTAATCCGACTCACTAACCCTATAATAAATAGTATTAACTCCTAATCTGCCCTCCCTAACATCGCCGACACCTAACTTCAATTATTAACCCCTAATCTGCCGACTGGAGCTCAACGCTATTCTAATAAATGTATTAACCCCTAAAGCTAAGTCTAACCCTAACCCTAACACTAACACCCCCCCCCTAAGTTAAATATAATTTACATCTAACGAAATTAATTAATTATCTCTTATTAAATAAATTATTCCTATTTAAAGCTAAATACTTACCTGTAAAATAAATCCTAATATAGCTACAATATAAATTATAATTATATTATAGCTATTTTAGGATTAATATTTATTTGACAGGCAACTTTGTAATTATTTTAACCAGGTACAATAGCTATTAAATAGTTAAGAACTATTTAACAGCTACCTAGTTAAAATAATTACTAAATTACCTGTAAAATAAATCCTAACCTAAGTTACAATTAAACCTAACACTATACTATCATTAAATTAATTAAATACAATTCCTACAAATAACTACAATGAAATAAACTAGCTAAAGTACAAAAAATAAAAAAATATTTACAAACATAAGAAAAATATTACAACAATTTTAAACTAATTACACCTACTCTAAGCCCCCTAATAAAATAACAAAGACCCCCAAAATAAAAAATGCCCTACCCTATTCTAAATTACTACAGTTCAAAGCTCTTTTACCTTACCAGCCCTGAACAGGGCCCTTTGAGGGGCATGCCCCAAGAAGTTCAGCTCTTTTGCCTGTAAAAAAACCCATACAATACCCCCCCCCCAACATTACAACCCACCACCCACATACCCCTAATCTAACCCAAACCCCCCTTAAATAAACCTAACACTAAGCCCCTGAAGATCTTCCTACCTTATCTTCACCATACCAGGTTCACCAATCCGTCCTGAAGAGCTCCTCCGATGTCCTGATCCAAGCCCAAGCGGGGGGCTGAAGAGGTCCATGATCCGGCTGAAGTCTTCATCCAAGCGGGAGCTGAAGAGGTCCATGATCCGGATGAAGTCTTCTATCAACGGCATCTTCAATCTTCTTTCTTCCGGATCCATCTTGCAGACCTCCGACGCGGAACATCCTCTTCTCCCGACGCCTACTAGCCGAATGACGGTTCCTTTAAGGGACGTCATGCAAGATGGCGTCCCTCGAATTCAGATTGGCTGATAGGATTCTATCAGCCAATCGGAATTAAGGTAGGAATATTCTGATTGGCTGATGGAATCAGCCAATCAGAATAAAGTTCAATCCGATTGGCTGATCCAATCAGCCAATCAGATTGAGCTCGCATTCTATTGGCTGTTCCGATCAGCCAATAGAATGCGAGCTTGATTCTGATTGGCTGATTCCATCAGCCAATCAGAATATTCCTACCTTAATTCCGATTGGCTGATAGAATCCTATCAGCCAATTGGAATTCGAGGGACGCCATCTTGGATGACGTCCCTTAAAGGAACCGTCATTCGGCTAGTAGGCGTCGGGAGAAGAGGATGTTCCGCGTCGGAGGTCTGCAAGATGGATCCGGAAGAAAGAAGATTGAAGATGCCGTTGATAGAAGACTTCATCCGGATCATGGACCTCTTCAGCTCCCGCTTGGATGAAGACTTCAGCCGGATCATGGACCTCTTCAGCCCCCCGCTTGGGCTTGGATCAGGACATCGGAGGAGCTCTTCAGGACGGATCGGTGAACCTGGTATGGTGAAGATAAGGTAGGAAGATCTTCAGGGGCTTAGTGTTAGGTTTATTTAAGGGGGGTTTGGGTTAGATTAGGGGTATGTGGGTGGTGGGTTGTAATGTTGGGGGGGGTATTGTATGTTTTTTTTTACAGGCAAAAGAGCTGAACTTTTTGGGGCATGCCTGTTCAGGGCTGGTAAGGTAAAAGAGCTTTGAACTGTAGTAATTTAGAATAGGGTAGGGCATTTTTTATTTTGGGGGTCTTTGTTATTTTATTAGGGGGCTTAGAGTAGGTGTAATTAGTTTAAAATTGTTGTAATATTTTTCTTATGTTTGTAAATATTTTTTTATTTTTTGTACTTTAGTTAGTTTATTTCATTGTAGTTATTTGTAGGAATTGTATTTAATTTATTTATTGATAGTGTAGTGTTAGGTTAATTGTAGGTAGTTTATTTAATTAATTTATTGATAGTGTAGTGTTAGGTTTAATTGTAACTTAGGTTAGGATTTATTTTACAGGTAATTTTGTAATTATTTTAACTATTTTAGCTATTAAATAGTTCTTAACTATTTAATAGCTATTGTACCTGGTTAAAATAAATGCAAAGTTACCTGTAAAATAAATATAAATCCTAAAATAGCTATAATATAATTATAATTTATATTGTAGCTATATTAGGATTTATTTTACAGGTAAGTATTTATCTTTAAATAGGAATAATTTATTTAATAAGAGTTAATTAATTTCGTAAGATTAAAAACAGAATTTATGCTTACCTGATAAATTACTTTCTCCAACGGTGTGTCCGGTCCACGGCGTCATCCTTACTTGTAGGATATTCTCTTCCCCAACAGGAAATGGCAAAGAGCCCAGCAAAGCTGGTCACATGATCCCTCCTAGGCTCCGCCTACCCCAGTCATTCGACCGACGTACAGGAGAAAATATGCATAGGAGAAACCATATGATACCGCGGTGACTGTAGTTAGAGAAAATAATTCATCAGACCTGATTAAAAAAACCAGGGCGGGCCATGGACCGGACACACCGTTGGAGAAAGTAATTTATCAGGTAAGCATAAATTCTGTTTTCTCCAACATAGGTGTGTCCGGTCCACGGCGTCATCCTTACTTGTGGGAACCAATACCAAAGCTTTAGGACACGGATGAAGGGAGGGAGCAAATCAGGTCACCTAAATGGAAGGCACCACGGCTTGCAAAACCTTTCTCCCAAAAATAGCCTCTGAAGAAGCAAAAGTATCAAATTTGTAAAATTTGGCAAAAGTGTGCAGTGAAGACCAAGTCGCTGCCTTACATATCTGGTCAACAGAAGCCTCGTTCTTGAAGGCCCATGTGGAAGCCACAGCCCTAGTGGAATGAGCTGTGATTCTTTTAGGAGGCTGCCGTCCGGCAGTCTCATAAGCCAATCGGATAATGCTTTTAAGCCAAAAAGAAAGAGAGGTAGAAGTTGCCTTTTGACCTCTCCTTTTACCAGAATAAACAACAAACAAAGATGATGTTTGTCTGAAATCTTTAGTGGCCTCCAAATAGAATTTTAGAGCACGGACTACGTCCAAATTGTGTAACAAACGTTCCTTCTTTGAAACTGGATTCGGACACAAAGAAGGTACAACTATCTCCTGGTTAATATTCTTGTTGGAAACAACTTTCGGAAGAAAACCAGGCTTAGTACGCAAAACCACCTTATCTGCATGGAACACCAGATAGGGCGGAGAACACTGCAGAGCAGATAACTCAGAAACTCTTCTAGCAGAAGAAATTGCAACCAAAAACAAAACTTTCCAAGATAACTTAATATCTACGGAATGTAAGGGTTCAAACGGAACCCCTTGAAGAACTGAAAGAACTAGATTAAGACTCCAGGGAGGAGTCAAAGGTCTGTAAACAGGCTTGATTCTAACCAGAGCCTGAACAAACGCTTGAACGTCTGGCACAGCTGCCAGCCTTTTGTGAAGTAAAACAGATAACGCAGAGATCTGTCCCTTCAGAGAACTTGCAGATAATCCTTTCTCCAAACCTTCTTGTAGAAAGGATAGAATCTTAGGAATTTTGATCTTGTTCCAGGGGAATCCTTTAGATTCACACCAACATATATATTTTTTCCATATCTTATGGTAAATTTTTCTAGTTACAGGCTTTCTAGCCTGAATCAGAGTATCTATTACAGAATCTGAAAACCCACGCTTTGATAAAATCAAGCGTTCAATCTCCAAGCAGTCAGTTGGAGGGAAACCAGATTCGGATGTTCGAATGGACCTTGAACAAGAAGGTCCTGTCTCAAAGGTAGCTTCCATGGTGGAGCCGATGACATATTCACCAGGTCTGCATACCAAGTCCTGCGTGGCCACGCAAGAGCTATCAAGATCACCGAAGCCCTCTCCTGATTGATCCTGGCTACCAGCCTGGGAATGAGAGGAAACGGTGGGAATACATAAGCTAGGTTGAAGGTCCAAGGTGCTACTAGTGCATCTACTAGAGTCGCCTTGGGATCCCTGGATCTGGACCCGTAACAAGGAACCTTGAAGTTCTGACGAGAGGCCATCAGATCCATGTCTGGAATGCCCCATAATCGAGTTATTTGGGCAAAGATTTCCGGATGGAGTTCCCACTCCCCCGGATGGAATGTCTGACGACTCAGAAAATCCGCTTCCCAATTTTCCACTCCTGGGATGTGGATTGCAGACAAGTGGCAGGAGTGATCCTCCGCCCATTGAATTATCTTGGTCACTTCCTCCATCGCCAGGGAACTCCTTGTTCCCCCCTGATGGTTGATATATGCAACTGTCGTCATGTTGTCTGATTGAAACCTTATGAATTTGGCCTTTGCTAGATGAGGCCAAGCTTTGAGAGCATTGAATATCGCTCTCAGTTCCAGAATGTTTATCGGGAGAAGAGATTCTTCCCGAGACCATAGACCCTGAGCTTTCAGGGGTTCCCAGACCGCGCCCCAGCCCACCAGACTGGCGTCGGTCGTGACAATGACCCACTCTGGTCTGCGGAAGCTCATTCCCTGTGACAGGTTGTCCAGGATCAGCCACCAACGGAGTGAATCTCTGGTCCTTTGATCTACTTAAATCGTCGGAGACAAGTCTGTATAATCCCCATTCCACTGTCTGAGCATGCACAGTTGTAATGGTCTTAGATGAATTCGTGCAAAAGGAACTATGTCCATTGCTGCAACCATCAATCATATTACTTCCATGCACTGCGCTATGGAAGGACGAAGAACAGAATGAAGTACTTGACAAGAACTTAGAAGTTTTGATTTTCTGACCTCTGTCAGAAAAATCCTCATTTCTAAGGAGTCTATTATTGTTCCCAAGAAGGGAACTCTTGTTGACGGGGAAAGAGAACTTTTTTCTATGTTCACTTTCCATCCGTGAGATCTGAGAAAGGCTAGGACGATGTCCGTATGAGCCTTTGCTTTTGACAGAGACGACGCTTGAATCAGGATGTCGTCCAAGTACGGTACTACTGCGATGCCCCTTGGTCTTAGAACCGCTAGAAGGGACCCTAGTACCTTTGTGAAAATTCTCGGAGCAGTGGCTAATCCGAATGGAAGTGCCACAAACTGGTAATGCTTGTCCAGAAAAGCGAACCTTAGGAACTGATGATGTTCCTTGTGGATAGGAATATGTAGATACGCATCCTTTAAATCCACCGTGGTCATAAATTGACCTTCCTGGATGGTAGGAAGGATCGTTCGAATGGTTTCCATTTTGAACGATGGAACCCTGAGAAATTTGTTTAGGATCTTGAGATCTAAAATTGGTCTGAATGTTCCCTCTTTTTTGGGAACTATGAACAGGTTGGAGTAAAACCCCACCCCTTGTTCTCCTATTGGAACTGGATGAATTACTCCCATCTTTAACAGGTCTTCTACACAATGTAAGAATGCCTGTCTTTTTATTTGGTTTGAAGATAATGAGACCTGTGGAACCTTCCCCTTGGGGGTAGTTCCTTGAATTCCAGGAGATAACCTTGAGAAACTATTTCTAGTGCCCAAGGATCCTGAACATCTCTTGCCCAGGCCTGAGCAAAGAGAGAAAGTCTGCCCCCCACCAGATCCGGTCCCGGATCGGGGGCCATCCCTTCATGCTGTTTTGGTAGCAGTGGCAGGCTTCTTGGCCTGCTTACCCTTGTTCCAGCCTTGCATCGGTCTCCAGGCTGGTTTGGGTTGAGAAGTATTACCCTCTTGCTTAGAGGATGTAGAAGTAGAGGCTGGTCCGTTTCTGCGAAAGGGACGAAAATTAGGCTTATTTCTAGCCTTAAAAGACCTATCCTGAGGAAGGGCGTGGCCCTTTCCCCCGGTGATGTCTGAAATAATCTCTTTCAAATCAGGACCAAACAGTGTTTTACCCTTGAAAGGGATGTTAAGCAATTTTGTCTTGGAAGACACATCCGCTGACCAAGACTTTAGCCAAAGCGCTCTGCGCGCCACGATAGCAAACCCTGAATTTTTCGCCGCTAATCTAGCTAATTGCAAAGCGGCATCTAGAATAAAAGAGTTAGCCAATTTAAGTGCTTGAACTCTGTCCATAACCTCCTCATACGAAGATTCTTTATTGAGCGACTTTTCTAGTTCTTCGAACCAGAAACACGCCGCCGTAGTGACAGGAACAATGCATGAAATTGGTTGTAGAAGGTAACCTTGCTGAACAAACATCTTTTTAAGCAAACCCTCTAATTTTTTATCCATAGGATCTTTGAAAGCACAACTATCTTCTATGGGAATAGTAGTGCGTTTGTTTAGAGTAGAGACCGCCCCCTCGACCTTAGGGACTGTCTGCCTTAAGTCCTTTCTGGGGTCGACTATAGGAAATAATTTCTTAAATATAGGGGGAGGAACAAAAGGTATGCCGGGCCTTTCCCATTCCTTATTTACTATGTCCGCCACCCGCTTGGGTATAGGAAAAACATCGGGGGGCACCGGAACCTCTAGGAACTTGTCCATCTTACATAATTTCTCTGGAATGACCAAATTGTCACAATCATCCAGAGTAGATAATACCTCCTTAAGCAGTGTGCGGAGATGTTCTAATTTAAATTTAAATGTTACAACATCAGGTTCAGCTTGTTGAGAAATTTTTCCTGAATCTGAAATTTCTCCCTCAGACAAAACCTCCCTCCTGGCCCCTTCAGACTGGTGTGAGGGTATGTCAGAAACGTTATCAGCGTCCTCTTGCTCTTCAGTGTTTAAAACAGAGCAATCGCGCTTTCTCTGATAAGTAGGCATTTTAGATAAAATATTTGCAATAGAATTATCCATAACAGCCGTTAATTGTTGCATGGTAATAAGTATTGGCGCACTAGATGTACTAGGGGCCTCTTGTGTGGGCAAAACTGGTGTAGACACAGAAGGGGATGATGCAGTACCATGCTTACTCCCTTCATCTGAAGAATCATCTTGGGCACTATTATTATCTGTGGCATCATTGTCCCTACTTTGTTTGGACACTATGTCACAATTATCACATATATTTAAATGGGGAGACACATTGGCTTTCATACATATAGAACATCGCTTATCTGATGGTTCAGACATGTTAAACAGGCTTAAACTTGTCAACAAAGCACAAAAAACGTTTTAAAATAAAACCGTTACTGTCACTTTAAATTTTAAACAGAACACACTTTATTACTGAATATGCGAAAAAGCATGAAGCAATTGTTCAAAATTCACCAAAATTTCACCACAGTGTCTTAAAGCCTTAAAAGTATTGCACACCAAATTTGAAAGCTTTAACCCTTAAAATAACGGAACCGGAGCCGTTTTTACATTTAACCCCTATACAGTCCCAGGTATCTGCTTTGCTAAGACCCAACCAAGCCCAGAGGGGAATACGATACCAAATGACGCCTTCTATAAGCTTTTTCAGTGGTTCTTAGCTCCTCACACATGCATCTGCATGCCTTGCTTTCCAAAAACAACTGCGCATTAGTGGCGCGAAAATGAGGCTCTGCCTATGACTAGAGAAGGCCCCCATCTGAAAAAGGTGTCCAACACAGTGCCTGCCGTTTTTTTAACAACAATCCCCAAGATTATAATAACTATAAAGAGTTATAATCTGCCAAATATGCTTAGCAAAGTAATCGTTTTAGCCCAGAAAAATGTCTACCAGTTTTTTAAGCCCTTATAAAGCCCTTTATTCTTTTACTTAATCTAAGAAAATGGCTTACCGGTCCCCATAGGGAAAATGACAGCCTTCCAGCATTACAAAGTCTTGTTAGAAATGTGGCCAGTCATACCTCAGGCAGAAAAGTCTGCCAACTGCTTCCCCCAACTGAAGTTACTTCATCTCAACAGTCCTGTGTGGAAACAGCAATCGATTTTAGTAACGTTTGCTAAAATCATCTTCCTCTTACAAACAGAAATCTTCTTCTCTTTTCTGTTTCAGAGTAAATAGTACATACCAGCACTATTTTAAAATAACAAACACTTGATTTAAGAATAAAAACTACATTTAAACACCAAAAAACTCTTAGCCATCTCCGTGGAGATGTTGCCTGTGCAACGGCAAAGAGAATGACTGGGGTAGGCGGAGCCTAGGAGGGATCATGTGACCAGCTTTGCTGGGCTCTTTGCCATTTCCTGTTGGGGAAGAGAATATCCTACAAGTAAGGATGACGCCGTGGACCGGACACACCTATGTTGGAGAAATTATATTTAACTTAGGGGGGTGTTAGTGTTAGGGTTAGACTTAGCTTTAGGGGTTAATACATTTATTAGAATAGCGGTGAGCTCCGGTCGGCAGATTAGGGGTTAATAAGTGTAGCCAGGTGGAGGCGACGTTGTGGGGGGCAGATTAGGGGCACATAAGGATAACGTAGGTGGCGGCGCTTTGCGGTCGGCAGATTAGGGGTTAATTATTGTAGGTAGCTGGCTGCGACGTTGTGGGGGGCAGATTAGGGGTTAATAAATATAATATAGGGGTCGGCGGTGTTAGGGGCAGCAGATTAGGGGTACATAAGGATAACGTAGGTGGCGGCGCTTTGCGGTCGGCAGATTAGGGGTTAATAAGTGTAGGTAGGTGGAGGCGACGTTGTGGGGGGCAGGTTAGGGGTTAATAAATATAATACAGGGGTTGGCGGTGTTAGGGGCAGCAGATTAGGGGTACATAAGTATAACGTAGGTGGCGGTCGGCAGATTAGGGGTTAAAAAAATTTAATCAAGTGGCGGCGATGTGGGGGGACCTCGGTTTAGGGGTACATAGGTAGTTTATGGGTGTTAGTGTACTTTAGAGCACAGTAGTTAAGAGCTTTATAAACCGGCGTTAGCCCAGAAAGCTCTTAACTACTGACTTTTTTCCTGCGGCTGGAGTTTTGTCGTTAGATGTCTAACGCTCACTTCAGACACTACTAAATACCTGAGTTATAAAAATACCATTGAAAAGATAGGATACGCAATTGACGTAAGGGGATCTGCGGGATGTAAAAGTCGCGGCTGAAAAGTGAGCGTTAGACCCTATTTTGAGTGACTCCAAATACCGGAGGTAGCCTAAAACCAGCGTTAGGAGCCTCTAACGCTGGTTTTCACGGCTAACGCCAAACTCCAAATCTAGGCCTAAGTATTTAATGTGTTTGAAGGGACTAAATAAAAAGTTATATGCCAGGAAGAGTGAACTGGGAAAATACAACAGAAAAAAAAAAAGTAATACTGAAAATATATTGCAAAGCAAATATGCATTACTGCAAGATTCTGATATAAAATTAAATTATAACATATATACATCTCTGACTGGGAATGGCTCTCTGTACTGTAGAAGTAAAAGGTAAACATCTTTCTTCCAAGACCTCTACATTAAAAGGAGATAACACGTGGTACCTTTGTGCAAAACGCAGAACATTGTGCCTGTCAAGCTCCTTAAAGAAACCACACACACAAAAAAAAAAAATAATCTGTAGCTGAATTTTTTTTTTTTTTTAACAACATCAAGTTTTTTTTGTTTTTTTTAATCTCCTTTAATATTTAGCTACAGTGAATAAACCATTATTTCACCAGAAAAAAAAATATAAACTAAAATCTGAACCCGTTTGTACTTTAAGATCCGTTTCCATATATAGAATGAAAGTCATTTATAGGTGTAGCATTATTGGGTAATGCACCACAGAGCAGTAGGGGGCGATCAGTCAGGCAACACAGAAACCTACAGTGTGCCCTTATCGCTCATTGCCCACTGTGAAGTATAAAGTGAATGACAGACTAATGGTTGCTTACCTGTCCCCTCATCACTGACATTTGTTTCTCAAATGTAGCCTTGTCAAATCCTTTATCAGTCTAAATAGGTGAGAAAACAAAAACAGCAACCACATCTATTAGTTCACAAATGTAATTGTTTTTCTTAGCCATATATTATGGGGTTATAGTGATATAGTCAGTGTTTTCACAGTTCATGTAGTGCAGAAAACAAATGAGCCTCTCCAAGATCAAGCCTTATCGGCACAGCATCAATAATACATAGTAACATAGTAGATGAGGTTGAGAAAAAAAAAAAGAGAGAGAAAAAAAAAAAAGTCTAAAGTCCATCGAGTTCAGCCTACACAAATCTTAAACAATTTATACTTACCAGATAAATTCCTCTCCTTCCGGATAGGGAGAGTCCACCGCTTCATTCCTTACTATTGGGAAATACAACACCTGGCCACCAGGAGGAGGTAAAGACACCCCAGCCAAAGGCTTAAATATCCCTCCCACTTCCTCATTACCCCAGTCATTCTGCCGAGGGAACAAGGAAAAGTAGGAGAAACATTAGGGTATAAATGGTGCCAGAAGAATAAAATAAATAAAAGGGGACCGCCCATAGACCAGAAAAAACATGCGGGGGCCGTGGACTCTCCTTATCTTGAAGGAAAGGAATTTATCTGGTAAGCATAAATTTATGTTTCCACTCATAAGATAGGGAGAATCCACGGCTTCATTCCTTACTGTTGGTAAAACTATACCCAAGCTCCAAAGGACACTAAATGAATAACGGGAGGGAACAAAAAGGAAGAGGCGGACCCTATTCTGAGGGTACCACAGCCTGCAAAAACTTTTCTCTCGAAAGCTGCTTCAGAAGAAGCAAAAACATCAAACTTGTAAACTTTTGAAAAAGTATGTAAGGAGGAATAGGTAGCCGCCTTACAAATCTGATCCATAGAGGCCTCGTTCTTAAAGGCCCAAGAGGAAGCCACTGCTCTAGTGGAATGAGCCGGTATCCTCTCAGGAGGAGGATGTCCTGCTATAGACAACAAAGAGGAAGATTGTCTAAACTCCTTAGTAGCCTGAAGATAGAACTTCAAGGCGCGAACCACATCCAAATTGTGAAGTAAGCGTTCCTTCGATTAAGGATTATGACACAAGGAAGGAACCACAATCTCCTGATTGATGTTGCGATCTAACACAACCGTAGAAAGGAAACCCAATTTAAATACGTAAAACTGCCTTATCTGCATTGAAAAGAAAAAAAAAAAAAAAATCAGATAAGGAGGTTCACATTGCACGCAGAGTTTCTGAGATCTCTGCTTTGCAGAGGCAATGGCCAATAAAAAGATAACCTTCCAAGATAACAATTTAACGTCAACGGAATGCAAAGGCTCAAACGGAACCTGTTGCAACACCCGAAGAACAAGATTTAGGCTCCAAGGAGGAGCCCCAGATCTAAACACAGGTCTGATCCTAATCAGAGCCTTAAAAGGACTGCACGTCTGGAAGCTCAGCCAGTCTCTTGTGCAATAAAACAGACAGGGCCGAAATCTGTCCCCTCAGGGAACTAGCAGAAGGGCCCTTCTCCAGCCCATCCTGAAGAAAAGAAAATCCTGGCAACTTTAACTCTGTGCCAGGAAAAACCACACTCTTCACACCAGAATAAGTAGGTCCTCCACACCTTGTGGTAGATACGCCGAGTAACTGGTTTACAAGCTTGAATAAGAGTATCAATGACACTCTCAGAGAAACCTCTTGGCTAAGACTAAGCAATCAATCTCCATGCAGTCAGCCTCAGAGAATATAGATTTTGATGAACAAATGGACCTTGTTATCAGCAGGTCTCTGCGACAAGGTAACTTCCACGGAGGAGAAGAGGACATCCCACTAGATCCGAACCACGTCCATCGAGGCCACGATGGAGCAATCAGGATTATCGATTCCTGCTTGATGCGGGCCACCACTCGAGGAAGAAGCGGTAATGGAGGAAAAAGATATGAGTTTTAACTTTTAGGGCATTGATAGTGAATCTATTAGATCCGCTTGGGGATCCCTCGACCCGTACCTGGGTAGCTTGGTATTGAGACGTGACGCCATAAGATCTATCTCCAGCGTCCCTCACTTGCTGCATATCTCTGCAAACACCTCGGGATGGAGGGACAATTCCCCTGGATGGAAAGATTGCCTGCTGAGAAAATCCGCCTCCCAGTTGTCCAAACCCGGAATGTGGATTGCCGACAGTGAATAGCTGTGGGCCTCCGCCCACTCCAGAATTAAAGGAAGGATGGACCTTATCGTCTCCATCTTGAAGGAAAGGGACACAGAAATTTATTTAAGCACTTTAGGTCCAGAATTGGGCGGAAAGTTCCCTCCTTCTTTGGGACCACAAAAAGGTTTGAATAAAACCCCAAACCTTTTTTCTTCGAAAGGCAGACAACTTTTAAGGAGGATAGATCCCGAACGCACCCTAGAAAGGCATCCCTCTCTTCTGGTCTGGTAGACAGATTCAAGAGAAGGAATCTGCCACTTGGCGGATGAGATTTGAAGCCTCTCTTGTATCCCTGAGATACCACCTCCATGACCCACAGATCCTGTAAGTCCTTGAACCAGGCGTCTGAAAAGAGACAGTCTGCCCCCTACACAATCTGATCCCGGATCGGGGGCCGCCCCTTCATGCAGATTTGTTTTTGGCGGTCTTCTTATTATGCTTGGATTTATTCCAGGACTGAGCAGGCTTCCAAGTACTCCTGGGTTGCGAGGGCTTGGAGGAGGATTGTTGTCGTTAGAATTGGTCAGAACGAAAATTAGATGTTTGTCGTTCCTTAGACTTGTTCTTCTTATCTTGCGGTAGGAAGGCACCCTTGCCTCCGGTAACTAGAAATAATGGAGTCCAAGCCTGGACCAAATGAAATCTTTCCCTTGAAGGGAAGAGAAAGGAGTCTGGATTTAGAAGTCATATCCGCAGACCAAGACTTCAACCAGAACACCTGGCAGGCTAGGACTGCAAAGCCAGGGGCCTTTGCATTTAGGCGAATAATTTGCATGTTCGCATCACAGATAAAATTAGCAAATTCTCAGAGCTTTAATTCTGTCTTGAATATCCTTGAGGGGACACTCCACCTCAATGAGTTGCGGCAACTGCAGCCGCCGGCTGAAACAAAAATCCTGTATTTGAAACATCTTTCTTAGAAAGGTTTCCATTTTCTTATCCATTGGCTCTCTGAACAAAGAACTATCCTCAAGAGGTATAGTAGTACGTTTAGCAAGCGTAGAGATAGCACAATCCACCTTAGGAATGGAGCCCCACAAATCCAGTTGAGAGTCCGGGACCAGGAAAAAAACTTTTTAAAAAGTAGACTAGGGGGGTTAAGAGTCCTCCACAGGTAAGGTTATACCCACAGAAGGACATACATAACTCCCCCCCCCCCTTTTTATTATAGAAAACTGCACCTTTATACTCCCAATGGCTGGGGCACTCACCACCTGCTAGACCTAGACAGTTAACAGAGGAAACGCTCTCCTAAGGTTCAAGTCTTAGCCAGAATGGAGGAAATGAACATACACCACACCCGGTCACCTGGAGTACAAAACAGTACTTCCCTTGTTATTACAAGTACAGCAAGTAATAGGAGCTGTGCAACACTTTCAAAAACTAAAGTGAAACTTAAAAGTGAAACCTGTTTGTTCCAGCCATAAAACAGCCCAGGAAAAAAAAAAATCACAGATTAATTAACCCATCTGTTTATTAAACCCCCTTCAGAGGATATTAACCCTGGATCCTATCAAGGTATAAAGCAGCCACACTGTGACCCGGTTATAGCGTTTTAAGTGTAAAAATTGAAACAATCTTACCTCCAGGATCCATGCAGTGGAACAGAACACAGCCTCTCAAGTGCGATAGTCTTATAGCAGCGCTCCTGACATGGACTTGAGGGAGAGAAAGCAGGCAGCGAAACTCGTCAATGCTGATTGCTTAGGAGCTGTTAGCAGTAGTCTGGATGGTTTTGCAGAAGAAAAAAAAAATTCCCTGCTTCTCTAGACTAACTTTAATCAATACTCTCACTGAGAGGTTGACATGAATACTTAAAACTCCAGTCCATCTCGAAGGGCAGATACCCTTTTTCAGGACTCTCCGAATCTTCCGACACTTCTCTGCCACCTCCTAATGTGACGAAAAGCAAAGAATGACTGGGGTAACGAGGAAGTGGGTGGGATATTTAAGCCTTTGGCTGGGGTATCTTTGCCTCCTCCTGGTGGCCAGGTGTTGTATTTCCCAATAGTAAGGAATTAAGTCTTAGGAAGGAAATACTTTTGACCCATTTAACACAAGTAATATCCCTGAATTCTGTTTCTAGCCAGAAATGTATCAACCATTTTTTTTAAATGTATCCAAGGTACTGGCATTTACTACCCCCTTAGGTAATAAGTTCCACAATTTGATTGCTCTTACATTGAAAAAACCTTTACGATGCAGGAGATTAAATCTCCTTTCCTGTCACAAAAAAAAATCTTGGAATAAAAACAGAGCTTCTGCCATTTCTGTATATGGGCCTTGAATATATTTATATAAAGTAATAGTCACCTCTCAACCACCTTTTTTCTAGAGAAAACAGACACAGTTTGGCAAACCTTTCCTCGTAGCCTAAATTCTCCATTCTCCTTATTAGTGTTGTGGCCCTTCTCTGAACTTTTTCTAAGTCTGCATTGTCTTTTTTGAGATTGGTCCCAAGAACTGCACTCCATAGTCAATGTGAGGTCTTACCAGGGATTTATATAGTGACAGAATTATGCTTTCTCCCCTTGCATCAATGCCTCTTAATACATGCTAGTATCTTATTAACCTTAAAAGCCACTGCCCTGCATTGTGCGCCTATCTTCAGTTTGTTATCTATTACTACTCCCAAATCCCTTTCCTCCTCTGTTTGGCCAAGTCTTGACCAATTTACAGTAGATTGCCTGCTTATTTACTTCCAAAATGTAGAACCTTGCATTTTCCAGTATTAATTCTCATTTTCCATTTACCTGCCCATTTTTCACATTTTTGTAGATTCACTGGTAAAGTAAGTTCATCCTCCCCTGACCTTACACAACTTTGTATCATCTGCAAAAATGGAGATGTTAAAAAAAGTAGGAATGTAACACCTAGAAGCCGGCCCATTTTAGGTTCAGAACCCTGGCTAGCACATGATTATTGGTGGCTACAATTGGTCACTAATAAAGCTAAGCATTACATTCCTGGTTTTTAAATAAAGATAGCAAGAAAACAAAGAAAAATTAATAGGAGTAAATCAGAAAGTTGCTTAAAATTGCATGCTCTATCATTAAAAAAAAATGTGGGTTTAGTATCCCTTTAATAAAAATATTAAAAAGAACAGAGCCCAATACTGATCCCTGCGGGACTCCCGATTAGCTTTGTCCCATCTGAGTATGATCCGTTTACTACTACTCATTGCTCCCTGTCTTTTATCCATGAGCTACCATTATCAGCTATTCCCAGTCCATTAATGTTATACATTAAATCGCTCATGTGGCATTGTTTTAAACACCCTTCCAAAATCCAAGTATATCACATCAACTGATTCCTCTGTTTTTTACTTCCTTGTAGAATCTAATTAGATGAGACATGATTTATTTCTCATAAAACCATGCTAATTTGAACTCATAATCTTGTTTACATGAATTATACTCCTTAGATGAACTTAGATTAGGACAAAGACGGGACCACAATCTCGGTTTATGTTATCAGTTGAAACTACTTTAGGTAGTCTTACCTTGCGCCAAGGAATTCCACGCTCAGCACACCATGACAGGTAAACCCTCCGCACCTTATGATAGTTTTGGGGACAGGTTTGCACAACTGGATAAGAGTGTCAATCACAGACTCAGAAAATCCTCTGAGTTCGAATTAGTCGTTCAAATCTCCACGCCATAAGCCTCAGAGAATCTAGATTTTAGTAAAATAACGGACCCCGAGAAAGAAGTTCCACACTCTTACTCTTGTCTGATTTACTTTTCAACCATGACTCTGAAGATACCGGAGAAACCTCTCTGTGTGAAAGGCCGCTAACTGAAAAGATGTAGCTTGAACCAAGATATCGTCCAAGTAAGGAGCCACTGCGATGCCCTGTAGCCTGGCAACCGCTAATAGAGCTCCAAAAAAACTTTGTGAAAACTCTTGAAGATGTAGCCAGATCAAAGGGAAGGGCCATAAATTGAAAATGTTTGTCCAGAAAGGCAAACTTGAGATAAGAGGATCTGGATGTATTGGAATATGAAGATATGTGTCCAAGTCGACCTTGGTCATAAACGGACCCTGAATTGATTGTTTCCATCTTGAAGGAGGGCACCCTTAAAATTTTTAGATCTAGTATAGGGCAAAAAATGCCTTCCTTCTTTGGGACAAACTAAGATTTTAGTAAACTAATACTCTAATGAGAGGGCGCTAAAGCTAAAGTAACTTGACACACCTAATCATATAAATAATACAAATAATACATACAATGAAGGTATAAAATAATCAATTTTACTCAGTATTATAAAAAATGACAGGGACGTCTCCCTAATAAAGATACATATCTCAATACATAATAAAAAACATGTTACAAAATATCTATAAGGAATACCACCCTATTAAAAATATTGCGCAAAAAAATATTGCGCAAAAAATAAAGAAGTGTACAAAAAGTTGCTTAAAAATACGGGTTTGTGAGTTTAGATCACTACATATGTTTTATGGTGAATCTTCAACTTATAATGTCCCTTTATCCGCAGTTAGTCCAATGGATCTTTCTGATAATTCAACAGGTGTTAGATCGATGTATCTTTGTTTATAATTTGTAAGTGTAACTTTCACTCTATAGCCGTAATATGTAACAATGTTCCATGTATATAACAGAATCTGTTTAAGTACAACAAAGTGTGTTATTTTTGTATCCGTATATCACCTCTGAATGTGGACAGTTATAACAGTGACTCACGTAATGTTGCAGCAGCTCCGGTCAAATTGCTGCTGTTGTCGGTCTGATTGCCTTTAGCACTCCGCTCTTTACGTATGTGAGGCTTGTCAACCTTCGGCTTTTCGTCCTCCGTAAAAAGACTCACCGCTCCTTGCGTATGAGAGTCCTGCTGGATCCCGGCTGACAGCCCCTGGGATGTAAGACACGCCGTTTCTTGCGTGTAAATGATCCGCTGTGTTCCGGTTCAAATGTAGGTTTGAGCAAACACCCGCTCTTAGCGTATTACACGCGCGGGCTAAAACTAGGTACCTAGTGTAGTGGGTTCTTGACAAGTGAGCAACTTCCTCCTTCTACGCGTTTCACCCGTATATCTGGGCTTTTTCAAGATGTCAGTTGCTCCCAGAACTTCATTTAAAAATCTGCCGGTTCTTTCTTATTGGATGATCGATTTTAGTAAAACCCTTCGCCCTGTTACCCCGAAGGAACGGAGACAATCTTCCCCCATGGACTGAATCACACCAAAGAAAGGCCAGTCTTTTTTCTGGTCTCTTTGAAACTCGGGAGAAAAAAACCTGCCTCTTTGGGGTCGAGATCTGAAGACTATCCTTTTAAAGAGAAGAAAAAAAAAAAAAAAAAAAAAAGCGCTCCTGCACTATCTCCAGGATAGGCTGAGCCCAATTTCCCAAGCATGCTTAATCTGTCCTCTACCAAAGACAATTCCAGCTCGGGGGCAGCCCATTCATGCAGATTTTGGGTCTGTGTTCGCTTTTTTGGACAGCTCATTCTTGTTCCAAACTGACAAAAAGGAACAAAAAACGACCTGTTGACCTGCCTTTATCCAGAAAGCAAAAATTATACAGGCAGCCTTAATCTGGGCCACCAAGGAAGAGAATGCTGTTGCTTGTCTCACCCCATACGCTGACTGCCGGAGCGCTTCTTTACTGTGAATAAAGCTTACTAGGCAACTAGCCCTTATATATGGGAATGGAAAGAACTAAAAGGTCTTTGTCTTCATCCAAACCTGTTTGGAAAAGATAGGATAGAATTAGTCTCCTGCAATTAACAGGAGAAGTGTAGTTAAGGGAGTCAAAGTTAGTATATAGAGGGAGGCTAGAAAACTTCCCTGCGACACCTCATACTGCTGATAAATCCAACTCTACAGAGAGTTGCACAAGTAAACAGCTGAGACTCCCTACACCCTCTCTTCTAAGAAGGGTCTAAAAAAAAAAACAAAAAAAAAAAAAAACACTCCACCATACAGAACATCAATTTCTGCATACCTCCTAGACAAAGGAAAAAAAGTATTGGGAGGGAAGGGGAAGTAGGAGGGATAGTTGAATGCTTCAGCTGGGCTGGGATGTCTTTGCTTCCTCTTGGTGGCCAGTTGATTTAATTCCCATATGCAAGAATGGATTTCATTGACTTTCACTACCATTAGAAAGAAATTAAGAGTAGACATTTGTCTATAACAGTGCCAAGTTTCCATAAAACCCTTGTGTGTATTCCATCTGGGCCTGGAGCCGTATTTACCTTATTATCCAGTTGCTGCCCCATACCCCCCAAAAACAGAATTTATGCTTACCTGATAAATTACTTTCTCCAACGGTGTGTCCGGTCCACGGCGTCATCCATTACTTGTGGGAAATGTTCTCCCCCACAGGGAAAGGCAAGGAGAGCACACAGCAAGAGCTGTCCATATAGCTCCCCCTCTGGCTCCGCCCCCCAGTCATTCGACCGACGGTTAGGAGAAAAAGGAGAAACTATAGGGTGCCGTGGTGACTAGTGTATAAAGAAAAACATTTTCAACCTGATTAAAAAAAAAAACCAGGGCGGGCCGTGGACCGGACACACCGTTGGAGAAAGTAATTTATCAGGTAAGCATAAATTCTGTTTTCTCCAACATTGGTGTGTCCGGTCCACGGCGTCATCCATTACTTGTGGGAACCAATACCAAAGCTTTAGGACACAGATGAAGGGAGGGAGCAAATCAGGTTACCTAAACAGAAGGCACCACGGCTTGCAAAACCTTTCTCCCAAAAACAGCCTCCGAAGAAGCAAAAGTATCAAATTTGTAGAATTTGGCAAAAGTGTGCAGGGAAGACCAAGTTGCTGCCTTACATATCTGGTCAACAGAAGCCTCGTTCTTATAGGCCCATGTGGAAGCCAAAGCCCTAGTAGAGTGAGCTGTGATACGGTCAGGAGGCTGCCGTCCGGCAGTCTCATAAGCCAAGTGGATAATGCTTTTCAGCCAGAAAGAGAGAGGTAGCAGTAGCTTTTTGACCTCTCCTCTTACCAGAGTAAACGACAAACAAGGATGAGGTTTGTCTAAAATCTTTTGTTGCTTCTAAATAGAACTTTAAAGCACGAACAACATCTAAATTGTGTAATAAACGTTCCTTCTTTGAAACTTGATTCGGACACAAAGGAGGAACAACTATTTCCTGGTTGATGTTCTCGTTGGAAACAACTTTTGGAAGAAAACCAGGCTTAGTACGCAAAACAACCTTATCTGAATGGAACACCAGATAGGGTGGATCACACTGCAAAGCAGATAATTCAGAAACTCTTCTAGCAGAAGAAATAGCAACCAAAAACAGAACTTTCCAAGATAGTAACTTAATATCTATGGAATGTAAAGGTTCAAACGGAACCCCTTGAAGAACTGAAAGAACTAAATTTAGACTCCAAGGAGGAGTCATGGGTCTGTAAACAGGCTTGATTCTAACCAAAGCCTGAACAAAAGCTTGTACATCTGGCAAAGCTGCCAGTCGTTTGTGCAACAAGACGGATAATGCAGAAATCTGTCCTTTTAGAGAACTAGCTGACAATCCTTTATCCAAACCTTCTTGGAGAAAGGAGAGAATCTTTGGAATTTTAATCTTACTCCAGGAGAATCCTTTGGATTCACACCAACAGATATATTTTTTCCATATTTTATGGCAAATCCTTCTAGTCACAGGTTTTCTGGCTTGGACCAGAGTATCAATCACAGAATTTGAAAACCCACGCTTGGATAAAATCAAGCGTTCAATTTCCAAGCAGTCAGCTGCAGAGAAACTAGATTGGGATGTTCGAATGGACCTTGTACTAGAAGGTCCTGTCTCAAAGGTAGCTTCCATGGTGGAGCCGATGACATATTCACCAGGTCTGCATACCAAGTCCTGCGTGGCCACGCAGGAGCTATCAGAATCACCGAGGCCTTCTCCTGTTTGATCCTGGCTATGAGCCTGGGGAGGAGAGGAAACGGTGGAAACACATATGCTAGGTTGAACGACCAAGGCGCCACTAATGCATCCACTAGAGTCGCCTTGGGATCCCTGGATCTGGACCCGTAGCAAGGAATCTTGAAGTTCTGACGGGACGCCATTAGATCCATGTCTGGAATGCCCCATAATTGGGTTAACTGAACAAAGACCTCCGGATGGAGTTCCCACTCCCCCGGACGGAAAGTCTGACGACTCAAATAGTCCGCCTCCCAGTTGTCTACTGCTGGGATGTGAATAGCAGATAGATGGCAGGAGTGATTCTCTGCCCATTGAATTATCTTGGTTACTTCCTTCATCGCTAGGGAACTCTGTTCCCCCCTGATGATTGATGTACGCAACAGTCGTTATGTTGTCCGACTGAAATCTTATGAACCTGGCTTCCGCTAGCTGAGGCCAAGCCAGGAGCGCATTGAATATAGCTCTTAGTTCCAAAATGTTTATCGGGAGAAGCGACTCTTCCCGCGACCATAGGTCCTGAGCTTTCAGAGAGTCCCAGACCGCACCCCACCCCAAGAGGCTGGCGTCGGTCGTGACGATGACCCACTCCGGTCTGCAGAAACTCATTCCCTGAGACAGGTGATCCTGGGTCAACCACCAGAGAAGTGAGTCCCTGGTTACCTGGTCTACTTGAATTTGGGGAGACAAGTCTGTATAGTCCCCATTCCACTGATTGAGCATGCACAGCTGTAATGGTCTTAGATGAATTCGAGCAAAAGGAACCACATCCATTGCTGCGACCATTAGTCCTATTACTTCCATGCATTGAGCTATGGAGGGTTGAGGAATAGAGTGAAGAACTCGACAAGCTTTTAGAAGCTTTGTCTTTCTGACGTCTGTAAGAAAGATCTTCATTTCCACAGAATCTATTATTGTTCCCAGAAAAGGAACCCTTGTGGACGGTGACAGTGAACTTTTTTCTATGTTCACTTTCCACCCGTGAGATCTGAGAAAAGCCAACACAATGTCTGTATGAGCCCTCGCTTTGGAAAGAGACGACGCTTGGATTAGGATGTCGTCTAGATAAGGTGCTACAGCGATGCCCCTCGGTCTTAGGACCGCTAGAAGGGACCCTAGCACCTTTGTGAAAATTCTGGGAGCGGTGGCTAAACCGAATGGAAGAGCCACAAACTGGTAATGTTTGTCCAGAAAGGCGAACCTCAGGAACTGATGAGATTTGTGGATTGGGATATGCAGATACGCATCCTTCAGATCCACGGTAGTCAAAAATTGACCCTGCTGGATTGTTGGTAAGATTGTCCGAATGGTTTCCATCTTGAAGGATGGAACTCTGAGGAACTTGTTTAATATCTTTAAATCCAGAATTGGCCTGAAAGTTCCCTCTTTTTTGGGAACCACAAACAGGTTTGAGTAAAACCCTAGATCTTGTTCCCCGGAGGGGACTGGGTTTATCACTCCCATCTTTGATAGGTCTCTTACACAATGTAAGAATGCCTGTTTCTTTATCTGGTCTGAAGATAAGCGAGACAGGTGGAACCTTCCCTTTGGAGGAAGTCCCTTGAATTCTAACAGGTATCCCTTGGAAACTCTCTCTAGTGCCCAGGGATCCAAAACATCTCTTGTCCAAGCCTGAGCGAAGAGAGATAGTCTGCCCCCTACCAGATCCGGTCCCGGATCGGGGGCTACCCCTTCATGCTGTCTTGGTAGCAGCAGCAGGTTTCTTGGTTTGTTTACCCTTGTTCCAGCCTTGCATGGGCTTCCAAGCGGGTTTGGGCTGGGCCGCGTTACCTTACTAACACCATAAACCCCTCGCCATCCCCGTGGTAGATGCTACTTGTTCAGAGCGGCAAGGAGAATGACTGGGGGGCGGAGCCAGAGGGGGAGCTATATGGACAGCTCTTGCTGTGTGCTCTCCTTGCCTTTCCCTGTGGGGGAGAACATTTCCCACAAGTAATGGATGACGCCGTGGACCGGACACACCAATGTTGGAGAAATATCCTCTAGAGATAACCCAGTTAATGGTATGATCTCATATGATATCCGTGCGGGGGAAGCTGCTCCTGCTGCGAAGAGAAGGTACGTTTTTAAAGTTTAAAAATAAACACTTACCTTTCTTCTCGTCACAGCAAGAGCAGCTTACCCCACCCGGAGATCCTCTCTTCACATGTCAGCAATGACTTATCCGGCTTCCTCCAATCATGGTATGGCCTAAGGCAATGATTCACCTGGGGGGAAAAGCTGTGATTGGAGGAAGCCGGAGAAGTAATTGCTGGCGTGTGAAGAGGGGATCTCCAGGCGGGGGAAGATGCTCCTGCTGTGAAGAGAAGAAAGGTAAGTTTTTAAACAAAATGGTAAATATAGATAGCTCTGCTGTGGGTGATCCTCTTGCAGCTTCCTGTTGGAAAGGAGAATATCCCACAAGTAATGGATGAATCCGTGGACTGGATACACCTTACAAGAGAAACGGCTGTTTTTTAAACTTTGATGAACGTGCCCCTGTTTTTAATAGTGTTTTTAAAAACCGGGCTTTCATTCATCAAAGTTTACCTTCACTTTAAGGTTTAGAGTTGTGGTATTTGTAGATGTGCTCAAAGCAGCCACATACCATCCTAAATGTAAAAGTTCTTCAAATCAGCCTGGAGATAGTTTACCAAATTAAAGAAATTTGTTGATTTGTGCAAAGAAATTAAAAAATAGAGTATAAATAGTTTATCCCCACCCATAATACATTTTCGGTCTAATCTATGATACTTCTACCAATGGTTTGCTTACCTTAAACAATTCATAGAGATCTTCACAAAGGTCCTGTACAAAGTTCATATCTGAAATGCGAGGAAGAATCAAGTCTCTGGTTTCCGGACTAAAAGGAACTTTTGCTTGGGGGAGCCAAGCCCAATGGAAAGGATCTAACAATGAAGAAATTGTAATTATACAAGTTTATCTGTTTTACTTGAGACATTACAACAAAATTAAGAACCAGCTGAACTAGATATTACTTGTGCTGCTCCCGGCAATACAACATTTTAAATCATGATTTCATACTACAGGGCGAGTAGTTATCTCCTTTAAAAAAAAAAAAAAAAAAATCCTAATCTTCCACTGGTTTTAGCTACAGCCAAGCGGATTAGGGAAAGCAGTTAAGTCCTTAGGTTGTCCCATTAATTAATGTCACTCAGCATGACAACAGAGTTAGACAGTGCCAACTATTCTGCACATAAATCCTTCTTGAGTGATGTTAACATTTTTTTTTGTGATGGATGAGGTTTAGGGAAAGCCTATCCGTTCCACAACTGTGCGACTTATTCAAAAACACTATTATAGGACCTAATAAAATATGTTTCTTGCTGAATCGCTTACACCCCTGTACTAGAAGTCTTTTTAGTTGTTTGTCCTGCATTTACACATACATTTCAACTTTCTGTGAAGTACCTAGAACAAATCAGCTTTTTGAACCAGATAATTTTTTATTTTTTAAAATGAGTTTGCAGAAATGCCATAATGAGAAAATGCTACTATACGAAATGCAAAATAAAACTATTATGTAATGTTCAGTGGCGTAAATGGCAGTATATCCTTTCGAGAAAAAACAAAACAAAAAACAAAACAAAAAACAATGTATGACTTTATATCTATATAAGTAAAAATCAGAAGATAAAATATGATCATGTTTGTTTCTTGTAATGTATGAAGATAAGTAGACTTCAAATAGCTATCTATAAAAACAAAATATATACTTACCTGATAAATTTATTTTTTTCATGATGGTAAGAGTACAGAACTTCTCCAGACTGGCTTTCATCTTGTGAAACTCTGCCTCTCTCCACAAGACTCTCCCCTAGTTTTGAAAGCTTCAAGCACTCCCTAAAGACTTTAGTTCAAGGATGCATACAACCTAGACTAACCTTTCCTAATAACAGTTCCTCTCCTCCATTGCTATCCACCATGAACCCCCTTAGAATGTAAGTCTAAGAGCCCAACTGCTCATCACATGTAGGATACACTCCCTGTCAACTAGGATGTGGGAAAACACCCCTGCATAGATTTTATCCCTACCACTCTGACCAAAAAACCTTAATACATGTGATCAAGTAAACGGAAAGAAAGTAGAAAGCAGAAAAGTCAACCGGGGCAAAACAAGTTCTGCCATCAACTGTATAAAAAGGTCAGGGCTTGTTGACTCTCACTATCCTGAAAGAAATTAAATCATCAAGTAAGCATAAATTTTGTTTTCTCTTTCATAAGATGGTCAGAGTCCACAAGATCATCACACCTGAGATCTTATACCCAAGCAGTAAAGTCCACAAGAACACCATGTTCAGGGGGACATAACTCAGTCAAGGCAGTAATGTTACTGATCAGACAAGGTGGCCCGCTGTCTCTCCCTGCAAAAAAAGGAAAATTGAATCTACAGAAAAATCAGGACAAAAAGCCCAAGTAGCTGCTACTGTACAAGTGGAAAGAACAGCTATTCTTTGAGGGGAAGTTTTCCTGCAACCAAGTATGCCTTACAAATTAATGCATGAGCCAAGTGGCCCTTGCGAGGTCCTGAGAAATGGATGTACAAAGAAGATAATCTAAAAGTTTGTGTTGCTTCAACATAAAATTTCAGTGCCCTCACAAAATAAAAGGTTTTGAAGAAGATGCTCCTTAGAATTCTTCTTAGGAGCTGGACATAGAGGGAACCACACATTTTTGGTTGATCGTATTTGTAGAAAGAAAAGAGTTTAAATGGCTGCCTTGTCCTGATGAAAAATCAGGAAAGGTGCTTTACTGAATAAAACCGAAAGTTTGTAAACTCTTCTAGCTGAAAAAATAGCCAAGAGAAGAAGAACCAAACTCTGCATAGGTTCAAATGGAGGGAGCTTGAAGGACCCTCAAGATTCCAAGACTTACAATTGGGCATCAAATGCATACAATCTCAGGCTGCTACCGCTTTCTTCATACAACATCCCTTGGAGAGACAAGTTGATATTGCGGTCCTGGGAGTCTTTTCCGACATAGTCTAACCAGGGCCACTGAATGACCTAGGCTGGTGTAGCTGAAATAAATATCTACGTGTTTCGGCTCACAGAAAGCCTGTCAAGATGTCCATTATTCAGCTCCTCCTATTTAAAGGGTCTTCCGTTAACCCATTCTTCTGATTTCCAATACATCTTAAAGCAATTATAAAGTGTGCTTTTGGGGCGGTTTCATATTCTGCTCAATAATAGTATTTTTTTTTTTTTTTTTTAGTATCTCAATCTGCTTTCCTTGGAGCTTGCATGTTACCATTGAGACAACAACATAATAGTTACTTAATAAAAAGTAGTTGCATAACAAAACAAAAAATTAGTCAGAAAGTTAGAGCAAAGATGCCCTATGGAGGTGCACTAGTATACAATGAGAACGGAAGGCGCTACAGAGGAGTCCAGAAAGGACGTCAGCACTCAAATGTAGGGATTTTGGAGAAGTCCTGTGGAAACAGGAGAAGCACCACATAGAGCAGTATCGTCTGCACAAAATAAACACAGATAACGAAAGAAACCCAAGCGGGTGGCTACTCACATAGGAAAAAGCACAGAGTGGTGCCAAACACAACAGGCCGGGACCTCAAAAGTCGCCCGACAGACTAACTTCCAGAACATGGGACAGGTCATGTGTTGGTGTCTCGCCAATCCGGAGATAGAAGCCTCTAAACATCCTTAATACCAGCACCAATCCGCAGTCCACAAAAGCGGCAGGAGGTGTATGAGACAGGAGGCTCTCCTTCCGTGTACCAATGGTGATCCCCACAAGTGATGGAAGAAATACTTTGTAGAGCAAGTGTAAATAAAAAAAAAAAAGAGTATTTTATTAAAAACACATGAAAACGGCAACAGGTTTCTCAGCCGTATAGTGCCGTTTCAGCAGGCTGTAATTAACTTAAAACTCCTTGCTCTACATAAAGGACCCTCCAGCCAATCAGTGGCTCAGTAAACCCCATCAGATTCTGGTCTGGACCAGGGGTCACTCCTCCATGCGGATTTGGAGGCAGCGGATGGCTTCTTGGCCTGTTTAGTTTCAGACCAAAAAGCATTGGACTTTCAAGAGGTTTTAGAAGGACCGGAGATTCTGGGTAGAGGAAGATTTTTGACTGCCAAAATGACTGAAAACACATGTTGAAGGCCTCGGTGTGCCATTAGATTTTTTTTTTTTTTTTAATCTTGAGGCAGGAAGGATACTTTGCATCCAGTGACTGTGGTAATAATTGAATCTAGTCCTCATTAGGTCCTGCTAACTGGAAGGACCTTATTTGAAAGGCTTCCAATTGTCTGCCCATGGGTTTCTGTTCTATTCTTGTCTATCTAGCTAGAGTGGAAATCGCCCCTATCAAGAATGGTTTCCAAAATCTCCAATTTAGTAAAAGGGAGAGAATTATTTTATTTTAAATTTTGCAGAAAAACAAAAAGGGAACACCTGGTTTGCTCCATTCCTTGAAAATTACATCAAAAACTGAGTCCAGAAAAAGGAAGGAAGGACGAATGTTGTTTAGGGAGTTGACTTACATATTTATCAATTCTTAAAACAGGCTGTTTTAGTAGGAGGGTCATCCACCCCCAAAGAAATGAAAACTTCCTTTAAAAACATAAATTATGAAAGAACTTACCTGATAAATTCATTTCTTTCATATTGGCAAGAGTCCATGAGCTAGTGACATATGGGATATACAATCCTACCAGGAGGGGCAAAGTTTCCCAAACCTCAAAATGCCTATAAATAAACTGAATTGTGGGTGTGGTGAGGGGTGTATTTATAGGCATTTTGAGGTTTGGGAAACTTTGCCCCTCCTGGTAGGATTGTATATCCCATATGTCACTAGCTCATGGACTCTTGCCAATATGAAAGAAATGAATTTATCAGGTAAGTTCTTACATAAATTATGTTTTCTTTCATGTAATTGGCAAGAGTCCATGAGCTAGTGACATATGGGATATCAATACCCAAGATGTGGAGTCTTCCACTCAAGAGTCACTAGAGAGGGAGGGAATAAAATAAAAACAGCCATATTCCGCTGAAAAAATAATCCACAACCCAAAAAATAAGTTTATTTTCACTTTTGAAAGAAAAAAACAAATCAAAAAGCAGAAGAATCAAACTGAAACAGCTGCCTGAAGAACTTTTCTACCAAAAACTGCTTCCGAAGAAGCAAATACATCAAAATGGTAGAATTTAGTAAATGTATGCAAAGAGAACCAAGTGGCTGCTTTGCAAATCTGATCAACTGAAGCTTCGTTCTTAAGCCCATGAAGTGGAGACTGATCTAGTAGAATAAGCTGTAATTCTCTGAGGCGGGGTTTGACCCGACTCCAAATAAGCTTGATGAATCAAAAGTTTCAACCAAGAAGCCAAGGAAATAGCAGAAGCTTTCTGACCTTTCCTAGGACCAGAAAATAAAACAAATAGACTGGAAGTCTTCCTGAAATCTTTAGTAGCTTCCACATAATATTTCAAAGCTCTTACCACATCCAAAGAGTGTAAGGATCTCTCCAAAGAATTCTTAGGATTAGGACAAAGAAGGGACAACAATTTCTCTACTAATGTTGTTAGAATTCACAACCTTAGGTAAAAATTGAAAAGAAGTCCGCAAAACTGCCTTATCCTGATGAAAAATCAGAAAAGGAGACTCGCAAGAAAAAGCAGATAGCTCAGAAACTCTTCTAGCAGAAGAGATAGCCAAAAGGAACAACACTTTCCAAGAAAGTAGTTTAATGTCCAAAGAATGCATAGGTTCAAATGTAGGAGCCTGTAAAGCCCTCAGAACCAAATTAAGACTCCAAGGAGGAGAAATTGACTTAACGACAGGCTTAATACGAACTAAAGCCTGTACAAAACTGTGTATATCAGGAAGTATAGCAATCTTTCTGTGAAATAAAACAGGAAGAGCGGAGATTTGTCCTTTCAAGGAACTTGCAGACAAACCCTTATCCAAACCATCCTGAAGAAACTGCAAAATTCTAGGAACTCTAAAAGAATGCCAAGAGAATTTATGAGAACACCATGAAATGTAAGTCTTCCAAACTCTATAATAAATCTTTCTAGAGACAGATTTACGAGCTTGTAACATAGTATTAATCACTGAATCAGAGAAACCTCTACGACTTAGAACTAAGCGTTCAATTTCCATACCTTCAAATTTAATGATTTGAGATCCTGATAGAAAAACGGACCTTGAGATAGTAGGCCAAGGCGGGCAACGGGACATCCGAACCAGATCCGCATACCAAAACCTGTGTGGCCATGCTGGAGCCACCAGCAACACAAAAGACTGTTCCATGATGATTTTGGAGATCACTCTTGGAAGGAGAACTAGAGGCGGGAAGATGTAAGCAGGATGATAACACCAAGGAAGTGTCAGCGCATCCACTGCTTCCGCCTGAACATCCCTGGACCTGGACCGGTATCTGGGAAGTTTCTTGTTTAGATGAGAGGCCATGAGATCTCTCTCTGGAAGCCCCTACATCTGAACAATCTGAGAAAACACATCTGGATGGAGAGACCACTCCCCTGGATGTAAAATCTGGCGGCTGAGATAATCCTCCTCCCAATTGTCTACACCAGGGATATGCACCGCAGAGGTTAGACAGGAGCTGGATTCCGCCCAAGCAAGTATCAGAGATACTTCTTTCATAGCTTGGGGACTGTGAGTCCCACCCTGATGATTGACATAAGCCACAGTTGTGATATTATCTGTCTGAAAACAAATGAATGGTTCTCTCTTTAGTAGAGGCCAGAACTGAAGAGCCCTGAGAATTGCACAGAGTTCTAAAATATTTATTGGTAATCTCGCCACCCATTGTGCTGTCAGAGTCCCCAAAACAGCTCCCCAACCTGAAAGACTCGCATCTGTTGTGATCACAGTCCAGGTTGGGCGAACAAAAGAAGCCCCTTGAACCAAACGATGGTGATCTAGCCACCATGTCAGAGAGTGTCGTGCATTGGGATTCAAGGATATTAATTGTGATATCTTTGTATAATCCCTGCACCATTGATTCAGCATACAAAGCTGTAGAGGTCTCATGTGAAAACGAGCAAAGGGGATCGCGTCCGATGCTGCAGTCATGAGACCTAAAACTTCCATGCACATAGCCACTGAAGGGAATGACTGAGACTGAAGGAGCCGACATGCTGCGACCAATTTTAAACGTCTCTTGTCTGTTAGAGACAGAGTCATGGACACTGAATTTATCTGGAAGCCTTGTCTGAGGAATCAAGAAACTTTTTGGTAAATTGATCCTCCAACCATGTTTCCGAAGAAAAAACACTAGTTTATTCGTGTGAGATTCTGCAGTATGTAAAGACTGAGCTAGTACCAAGATATCGTCCAAATAAGGAAACACCGCAATACCCTGTTCTCTGATTACAGAGAGTAGGGCACCTAGAACCTTTGAAAAGATTCTTGGAGCTGTTGCTAGGCCAAATGGAAGAGCAACAAATTGGTAATGCTTGTCTAGAAAAGAGAATCTCAGAAACTGATAGTGTTCTGGATGAATCGGAATATGAAGGTATGCATCCTGCAAGTCTATTGTGGACATATAATGTCCTTGCTGAACAAAAGGCAGAATAGTCCTTATAGTCACCATCTTGAAAGTTGGTACTCTTACATAACGATTCAAAATTTTCAGATCCAGAACTGATCTGAACAAATTTTCTTTCTTTGGTACAATGAATAGGTTTGAATAAAATCCCAAACCTTGTTCCTGAGGAGGAACTGCCATGATTACCCCTGAAGACTCCAGGTCTGAAACACACTTCAGAAAAGCCTGAGCTTTTACTGGATTTACAGGAATGTGCGAGAGAAAAAAAAAATCTTCTCACAGGAGGTCTTACTTTGAATCCTATTCGATACCCTTGAGACAATGCTCTGAATCCAATTATTTTGGACAGATTTTATCCAACAATCCTTGAAAAACCTTTATCTGCCTCCTACCAGCTGAGCTGGAATGAGGGCCGCACCTTCATGCGGACTTAGGGGCTGACTTTGGTTTCTTAAACGGCTTGGATTTATTCCAATTTGAGGAAGGCTTCCAATTGGAAACAGATTCCTTGGGGGAAGGATTAAGTTTTTGTTCCTTATTTTGATGAAAGGAACGAAAACGGTTAGAAGCCTTAGATTTACCCTTAGGTTTTTTTATCCTGAGGCAGAAAAACTCCCTTTCCCCCATTGACAGTTGAAATAATAGAATCCAACTGAGAACCAAATAAATTATTACTTTGGAAAGAAAGATAGTAATCTAGATTTAGATGTCATATCAGCATTCAAAGATTTAAGCCACAAAGCTTTTCTAGCTAATATAGCTAAAGACATGGATCTAACATCAATTTTGATAATATAAAAAATGGCATTACAAATAAAATGATTAGCATATTGCAGTAAGCGAATAATGCTAGATATGTCAGAATCCAATTCTTGTTGCGCTAAATTCTCCAACCAGAAAGTTGATGCAGCCAAACAACATCAGCCAAAGAAATTGCAGGTCTGAGAAGATGACCTGAATATAAATAGGCCTTCCTTAGATAAGATTCAAGCTTCCTATCTAAAGGATCCTTAAAGGAAGTACTATCTTCCATAGGAATAGTGGTACGTTTAGCAAGAGTAGAAATAGCCCCATCAACTTTGGGGATTTTTTCCCAAAACTCTATAGAATTTGCTGGTAAAGGATACAATTTTTTAAACCTTGAAGAAGGAATAAAAGTACCTGGCTTATTCCATTCCTTAGAAATCATATCAGAAATTGCCTCAGGAATAGGAAAAACCCCTGGAGAAACCACAGGAGGTTTAAAAACAGCATTTAAACGTTTATTAGACTGAACGTCAATAGGACTGCTTAACTCAATATCCAAAGTAATTAACACTTCTTTTAATAAAGAACGCATATACTCTATTTTAAATAAATATGTAGATTTGTCAGTGTCAATATCTGAGGAAGGATCTTCTGTATCAGATAGATCCTCATCAGAAGAGGATAAATTATTATGTTTGTCATTTGAAATTTCATCAACTGAATGAGAAGTTTTAAAAGACCTTTTACGTTTATTAGAAAGTGGAAATGCAGACAAAGCCTTCTGGATAGAATCAGAAACAAATTCTTTAAAATTCATAGGTATATCATGTACATTAGAAGTTGAAGGAACTGCAACTGGCAATGTACTATTACTGATGGACACACTATCTGCATGTAAACGTTTATCATGACAACTATTACAAATGACATTCGGAGAAATAATTTCCACAATTTTACAACGAATGCATTTAGCTTTGGTAGAACCGATGTCAGGCAGTAATGTTCCAGCAGAAACTTCTGAGGCAGGATCAGATTGATCTTGCAAAATGTAAACGAAAAAGCATATAAAGCAATATTATCAATTTCCTTATATGACAGTTTCAGGAATGGGAAAAAAATACAAATAGCATAGCCCTCTGATAGAGAAAAAGGCAAGAGGCAAACATCAATGGGGTATTGAAATAATGAAAAAGTTTGGCGCCAAGTATGATGCACAACGTAACTGAAAACATTTTTGGCGCCAATAATAACCGGAAATGACACACTCGCGTCACTTATGCCGCAACCGCGTGTAAGGCTTCGGCGTCAACTATGATGCCGGAAATGACGAAGTTGCGTCAGACGTATTTTTCGCGTCAAAAAATTATCGCGCCAAGAATGACGCAATAAAGTTTAGCATTTGACGCACCCGCAGACCTAATACCGCCCGCAATTTGCAAGAAGTAGTCAATTGAAAAAAAGACTAAACCCCAGGTAAGAAAGAAATTTCTTTAAAAAAATGCTTATATTCCCCAAATATGAAACTGACAGTCTGCAGAAGGAAATACATGAACCTGACTCATGGCAAATATAAGTACAATACATATATTTAGAACTTTATATACATGCATAAAGTGCCAAACCATAGCGGAGGTGTCTTAAGTAATAAAAAACATACTTACCAAAAGACACCCATCCACATATAGCAGATAGCCAAACCAGTACTGAAAGTTATCAGTAGAGGTAATGGTAAATTGAGAGTATGTCGTCGATCTGAAAAGGGAGGTAGGAGATGAATCTCTACGACCGATAACAGAGAACCTATGAAACAGACCCCCGTTAGAGAAATCATCATATTCAATAAGTGATACTCCCTTCACGTCCCTCTGACATTCGCTGTACTCTGAGAGGAATCGGGCTTCAACAATGCTGAGAAAAGCATATCAACGTAGAAATCTTAGCACAAACTTACTTCACCACCTTCATAGGAGGCAAAGTTTGTAAAACTGAATTGTGGGTGTGGTGATGGGTGTATTTATAGGCATTTTGAGGTTTGGGAAACTTTGCCCCTCCTGGTAGGATTGTATATCCCATACGTCACTAGCTCATGGACTCTTGCCAATTACATGTAAGAAATGAAAATCATGGGCATTGGGCACTAATCGTGATGCATCGCAGAATCGTTGACTGGATAATCTTAATCGAATTGTGAAACCAGTGAAGATGTGCACCCCTACTACTTTGCCCCCTTTTTCAAGTAATTTAGCTCTGAAAAACAAATCCCTTGCACCAACTGCACCTAGGTACTACGTCTCAGTATTTTGCCCTGCGTACTTTGTTGATGTAGTACCTACGTCCCACACTGTGGCTAATGCTGCGGTCCACAGTGGAGACTGAAGCAGCTGGCAAAAAGGCATCTGCCTTCATTTGGTAAGGAATATCACCAATTGTTACAGAGTGACACTGTCTAGATAATGTTTAGCTTTGGGTTGCTACTGCTCCTTTTAAACCAGGAGTGCTGTAATAGTCAGCTGCAAGTTTTTTTTTATAGCAATCACCTGCTATTAAAAGCAACTTGAGACCCCTAATTTTAAGATAATACCCTCTTATCTGAGGAATATTGTATGTGGATTGGGGGCACCACTCTTTTATAAAACAGAAGGGTATGAGACACCAATTTTTAGAGGGGGGAAAACAGGGGCTCTTTAAATAAAAAATAAAAAAAGTGTCCCTACCCACAGGTTTAAATTTTGTTCAGGTTAAATACAGTGATCAAATGAAAACTAGTGGTGATGTGCCATCCTCATTTAAAAGAGGGGAATTCCCTATTTCCCTTGAGGAGTTTGAGATCACCAATTAAAAATAGCCCCTATCCAACATCACTAGACATTAAAAAGGGGCAGTAAAGTCAAGAATAAACTTAAATGGATTGGATAGAGCACCAAAATTAAACTTTTTAATTTAATTCCATTATCAATTTTGCTTACTTCTCTTTTTATCCTCCGCTAAAGAATAAACCTAGGTGAGCTTGGTAGTGTGTATGTGTGCTTAGTTATCTGGCAGCAGTGTTTTAGCCTAAGTATAAAATAGCTATAAACATTGTTTCAAACACTGCTGCCCTAGACTACTAAAGACACACAAACGCTTTTATTATCCTACCTCAATTACTTTTTAACAAAATGGACCAATAGAACAAAGAAAATTTCATAATTGATGTAAATTGGAAAAGTGTTTACAATTGAACGCTTTATCTGACTCATGAAAGTTTGGTCTTTTGTGACCCCAAGATGCAGCTTTTCATAATTAAAGAGACAGTAGTGACCCCTAGTTCTAAAGGGGACAGTCACTTATGCACAAATGGGGGGTTGAATTATAGCCCCTTAGGGTAAAAAACACGGTCATGTTAGTATAAAAACAGAATTTATGTTTACCTGATAAATTACTTTCTCCAACGGTGTGTCCGGTCCACGGCGTCATCCTTACTTGTGGGATATTCTCTTCCCCAACAGGAAATGGCAAAGAGCCCAGCAAAGCTGGTCACATGATCCCTCCTAGGCTCCGCCTACCCCAGTCATTCGACCGACGTAAAGGAGGAATATTTGCATAGGAGAAACCATATGTTACCGTGGTGACTGTAGTTAAAGAAAATAAATTATCAGACCTGATTAAAAAAACCAGGGCGGGCCGTGGACCGGACACACCGTTGGAGAAAGTAATTTATCAGGTAAACATAAATTCTGTTTTCTCCAACATAGGTGTGTCCGGTCCACGGCGTCATCCTTACTTGTGGGAACCAATACCAAAGCTTTAGGACACGGATGAAGGGAGGGAGCAAATCAGGTCACCTAAATGGAAGGCACCACGGCTTGCAAAACCTTTCTCCCAAAAATAGCCTCAGAAGAAGCAAAAGTATCAAATTTGTAAAATTTAGAAAAAGTGTGCAGTGAAGACCAAGTCGCTGCCTTACATATCTGATCAACAGAAGCCTCGTTCTTGAAGGCCCATGTGGAAGCCACAGCCCTAGTGGAGTGAGCTGTGATTCTTTCAGGAGGCTGCCGTCCGGCAGTCTCATAAGCCAATCGGATAATGCTTTTAATCCAGAAGGAGAGAGAGGTAGAAGTTGCTTTTTGACCTCTCCGTTTACCAGAATAAACAACAAACAAAGACAAAGTTTGTCTGAAAACCTTAGTAGCTGCTAAGTAAAATTTGAGAGCACGAACTACATCCAAGTTGTGCAACAAACGTTCCTTCTTTGAAACTGGATTAGGACACAAAGAAGGCACAACTATCTCCTGGTTAATGTCTTTGTTAGAAACAACTTTTGGAAGAAAACCAGGTTTAGTACGCAAAACCACCTTATCTGCATGGAACACCAGATAAGGAGAAGAACACTGCAGAGCAGATAATTCTGAAACTCTTCTAGCAGAAGAAATTGCAACCAAAAACAAAACTTTCCAAGATAATAACTTAATATCAACGGAATGTAAGGGTTCAAACGGAACCCCCTGAAGAACTGAAAGAACTAGGTTGAGACTCCAAGGAGGAGTCAAAATTTTGTAAACAGGCTTGATTCTAACCAGAGCCTGAACAAAGGCTAGAACATCTGGCACAGCTGCCAGCTTTTTGTGAAGTAACGCAGACAAGGCAGAAATCTGTCCCATCAAGGAACTTGCAGATAATCCTTTTTCCAATCCTTCTCGAAGGAAGGATAGACTCTTAGGAATCTTAACCTTGTCCCAAGGGAATCCTGCAGATTCACACCAACAGATATACCAAATTATGTGGTAATTTTCTGGTTACAGGCTTTCAGGCCTGAACAAGAGTATTAATAACAGAATCTGAGAACCCTCGCTTTGATAAGATCAAGCGTTCAATCTCCAAGCAGTCAGCTGGAGTGGGTCGAACGGACCTAGAACAAGAAGGTCTCGTCTCAAAGGTAGCTTCCATGGTGGAGCCGATGACATATTCACCAGATCTGCATACCAAGTCCTGCGTGGCCACGCAGGAGCTATCAAAATCACCGACGCCCTCTCCTGATTGATCCTGGCTACCAGCCTGGGGATGAGAGGAAACGGCGGGAACACATAAGCTAGTTTGAAGGTCCAAGGTGCTACTAGTGCATCCACTAGAGCCGCCTTGGGATCCCTGGATCTGTACCCGTAGTAAGGAACTCTGAAGTTCTGACGAGAGGCCATCAGATCCATGTCTGGAATGCCCCACGGTTGAGTGACTTGGGCAAAGATTTCCGGATGGAGTTCCCACTCCCCCGGATGCAATGTCTGACGACTCAGAAAATCCGCTTCCCAATTTTCCACTCCTGGGATGTGGATAGCAGACAGGTGGCAGGAGTGAGACTCCGCCCATAGAATGATTTTGGTCACTTCTTCCATCGCTAGGGAACTCCTTGTTCCCCCCTGATGGTTGATGTATGAACTTGGCCCTCGCTAGCTGAGGCCAAGCTTTGAGAGCATTGAATATCGCTCTCAGTTCCAGAATATTTATCGGTAGAAGAGATTCTACCCGAGACCAAAGACCCTGAGCTTTCAGGGATCCCCAGACCGCGCCCCAGCCCATCAGACTGGCGTCGGTCGTGACAATGACCCACTCTGGTCTGCGGAAGGTCATCCCTTGTGACAGGTTGTCCAGGGACAGCCACCAACGGAATGAGTCTCTGGTCCTCTGATTTACTTGTATCTTCGGAGACAAGTCTGAATAGTCCCCATTCCACTGACTGAGCAGGAACAGTTGTAATGGTCTTAGATGAATGCGCACAAAAGGAACTATGTCCATTGCCGCTACCATCAAACCTATCACTTCCATGCACTGCGCTATGGAAGGAAGAGGAACGGAATGAAGTATCCGACAAGAGTCTAGAAGTTTTGTTTTTCTGGCTTCTGTCAGAAAAATCCTCATTTCTAAGGAGTCTATTATAGTTCCCAAGAAGGGAACCCTCGTTGACGGAGATAGAGAACTCTTTTCCACGTTCACTTTCCATCCGTGAGATCTGAGAAAGGCCAGGACAATGTCCGTGTGAGCCTTTACTTGAGGAAGGGACGACGCTCGAATCAGAATGTCGTCCAAGTAAGGTACTACAGCAATGCCCCTTGGTCTTAGCACCGCCAGAAGGGACCCTAGTACCTATGAGAAAATCCTAGGAGCAGTGGCTAATCCGAAAGAAAACGCCACGAACTGGAAATGCTTGTCCAGGAATTCAAACCTTAGGAACCGATGATGTTCCTTGTGGATAGGAATATGTAGATACGCATCCTTGAAATCCACCTTGGTCATGAATTGACCTTCCTGGATGGAAGGAAGAAGTGTTCGAATGGTTTCCATCTTGAACGATGGAACCTTGAGAAACTTGTTCAAGATCTTGAGATCTAAGATTGGTCTGAACGTTCCCTCTTTTTTGGGAACTATGAACAGATTGGAGTAGAACCCCATCCCTTGTTCTCCTAATGGAACAGGATGAATCACTCCCATTTTTAGCAGGTCTTCTACCCAATGTAAGAATGCCTGTCTTCTTATGTGGTCTGAAGACAACTGAGACCTGTGGAACCTCCCCCTTGGAGGAAGCCCCTTGAACTCCAGAGAATAACCTTGGGAGACTATTTCTAGCGCCCAAGGGTCCAGAACATCTCTTGCCCCAGCCTGAGCGAAGAGAGAGAGTCTGCCCCCCACCAGATCCGGTCCCGGATCGGGGGCCCGCATTTCATGCTGTCTTGGTAGCAGTGGCAGGTTTCCTGGCCTGCTTTCCTTTGTTCCAGCCTTGCATAGGTCTCCAGGCTGGATTGGCTTGAGAAGTATTACCTTCCTGCTTAGAGGACGTAGCCCTTGGGGCTGATCCGTTTCTGCGAAAGGGACGAAACTTAGGTTTATTTTAGGTCTTGAAAAGACCTATCCTGAGGAAGGGCGTGGCCCTTGCCCCCAGTGATATCAGAGATAATCTCTTTCAAGTCAGGGCCAAAGAGTGTTTTCCCCTTGAAAGGAATGTCAAGCAATTTGTTCTTGGAAGACGCATCCGCTGCCCAAGATTTTAACCAAAGCGCTCTGCGCCACAATAGCAAACCCAGAATTTTTTCGCCGCTAACCTAGCCAATTGCAAGGTGGCGTCTAGGGTGAAAGAATTAGCCAATTTAAGAGCACGAATTCTGTCCATAATCTCCTCATAAGAAGAAGAATTACTAATAATCGCCTTTCCTAGCTCAAACTAGAAACACGCGGCTGCAGTGACAGGGACAATGCATGCAATTGGTTGTAGAAGGGAACCTTGCTGAACAAACATCTTTAGCAGACCTTCTAATTTTTTATCCATAGGATCTTGGAAAGCACAACTATCTTCTATGGGTATAGTGGCGCGCTTGTGTAGAGTAGAAACCGCCCCCTCGACCTTGGGGACTGTCTGCCATCAGTCCTTTCTGGTGTCGACTATAGGAAAACAATTTTATAAATATGGGGGGAGGTACTAAAGGTATACCGGGCCTGTCCCATTCTGTACTAACAATGTACGCCACCCGCTTGGATATAGGAAAAGCTTCGGGGGGCCCCGGGGCCTCTAAGAACTTTTCCATTTTACATAGTGGTTCTGGAATGACCAGATAATCACAATCATCCAAATTGGATAACACCTCCTTAAGCAGAGCGCGGAGATGTTCCAACTCAAATTTAAAAGTAATCACATCAGGTTCAGCTTGTTGAGAAATGTTTCCTGAATCTGAAATTTCTCCCTCAGACAAAACCTCCCTGGCCCCCTCAGACTGGTGTAGGGGCCCTTCAGAAACCATATCATCAGCGTTCTCATGCTCTACAGAATTTTCTAAAACAGAGCAGTCGCGCTTTCACTGATAAGTGGGCATATTGGCTAAAATGTTTTTGATAGAATTATCCATTACAGCCGTTAAATGTTGCATAGTAAGGAGTATTGGCGCACTAGATGTACTAGGGGCCTCCTGTATGGGCAAGACTGGTGTAGACGAAGGAGGGGATGATGCAGTACCATGCTTACTCCCCTCACTTGAGGAATCATCTTGGGCATCATTTTTACTAAATTTTTTTTATGACATAAAATACATATAGTTAAATGAGAAGGAACCTTGGTTTCCCCACAGTCAGAACACAATCTATCTGGTAGTTCAGACATGTTAAACAGGCATAAACTTGATAACAAAGCACAAAAAACGTTTTAAAATAAAACCGTTACTGTCACTTTAAATTTTAAACTAAACACACTTTATTACTGCAATTGCGAAAAAGTATGAAGGAATTGTTCAAAATTCACCAAAATTTCACCACAGTGTCTTAAAGCCTTAAAAGTATTGCACACCAAATCTGGAAGCTTTAACCCTTAAAATAACGGAACCGGAGCCGTTTTTATATTTAACCCCTTTACAGTCCCTGGAATCTGCTTTGCTGAGACCCAACCAAGCCCAAAGGGGAATACGATACCAAATGATGCCTTCAGAAAGACCTTTCTATGTATCAGAGCTCCACACACATGCAGCTGCATGCCATGCTGTCCTCAAAAACAAGTGCGCCATACCGGCGCGAAAATGAGACTCTGCCTATGCTTTGGGAAAGCCCCTAAAGAATAAGGTGTCTAAAACAGTGCCTGCCGATATTATTATATCAAAATACCCAGATAAAATGATTCCTCAAGGCTAAATATGTGTTAATAATCAATCGATTTAGCCCAGAAAAAGTCTACAGTTTAAATAAGCCCTTGTGAAGCCCTTATTTACAATCGTAATAAACATGGCTTACCGGATCCCATAGGGAAAATGACAGCTTCCAGCATTACATCGTCTTGTTAGAATGTGTCATACCTCAAGCAGCAAGGGACTGCAAACTGTTCCCCCAACTGAAGTTAATTGCTCTCAACAGTCCTGTGTGGAACAGCCATGGATTTTAGTTACGGTTGCTAAAATCATTTTCCTCATACAAACAGAATTCTTCATCTCTTTTCTGTTTCTGAGTAAATAGTACGTACCAGCACTATTTGAAAATAACAAACTCTTGATTGAATAATGAAAAACTACAGTTAAACACTAAAAAACTCTAAGCCATCTCCGTGGAGATGTTGCCTGTACAACGGCAAAGAGAATGACTGGGGTAGGCGGAGCCTAGGAGGGATCATGTGACCAGCTTTGCTGGGCTCTTTGCCATTTCCTGTTGGGGAAGAGAATATCCCACAAGTAAGGATGACGCCGTGGACCGGACACACCTATGTTGGAGAAACATTGTTTTGCAGTTAACAGCTAAAGCTAAAAAATATATGTAGCCTGGTTAACATTGAGAAGTGAGCAGGGTGCATGTTCAGCTCTGAGAACTAAAGGGGGCAAAATAAATAATAAAAGTAAACAGCAAAGTTGTTTCATAATGCATAACTAAACATTTTATATAAAAACCTCAAGGTGTTTATTGTCCATTTTAAGCGCTGCTACGGGTAATGACTAACCACCTGTATCTTACATGGGCAGAACTCCTTCTGGATCCTGTAAGTGGTGTAGGAGCTGAGGCACTGGCTTTTAAAGCACTCCCCAACAGCCACAGACTCACTAACAAGGTTCTCCCTGCACCTGCGTGCCTTGTGATATCATATCCATCCTTACATGGCGATTGTGAAGAATACTGCAGTTACTACTCTGGGTGATGGTGCCCAAAACACTGATCAAAAAGGACGACATGTCCACTGCACAAAGTCAATTAATAAAAATATACCTTCAAGGAAATTACTACTAAAGCAAACATGGAGCACTCAAATGACAACCTTAAATCTAAATAAATATCTACAGTATGTGCTACTGATTATAACTTACATGCTCTCCATTCATCAGGATGTTTAAATGGAAATGCCAGACCATTATCAATTGCAGCTATTTTGATGACTGGCTCTTTACCATTCTTCCATTCCTATTAGGACAAACAAAAATCAATATGTACACATGCTTTTGAGAACAAAAAGTCAAAGAATTAAAATCAGTAAAAGCTTCTAGTGTTTTCACCACTCGTACCCTTAATATGGAAAGGACAAGAGTAATTATTCCTAATAAAAGGCAGAAAATACAAGCAGAAAAATTACAACAACAACAAAAGTTATGGTTAGTATAGTTCATACAGTAAAATAAAAAACACACACACACAACTATAGAACATACTTACACTGCAGATTTACCAACTTGAAAAGGCAAAAGAGTAGCAGAGAAACAAACCATTAATAGTATTACGTCAAAGCAAGTTAGTCATAGCACATGTGCATGGATATATTGGTTTTCCAGGATCCAATGAAACTGAGCTCATCTAAGCTATTCTGTACTAAGAGCAGATAACAGTTTTACTAAATATATCTAAAAGGAGTAATGTAGAGCTTTCCCCCCCTCCCAGTTTTTCAATATACTGAAATGGTTTTCATTTTGGGATATCTGCAGAGTTAAAGTGAATGTAAAGTTAAAGGGACACTGAACCCAAATTTTTTCTTTTGTAATTCAGAAAGAGCATGCAATTTTAAACAACTTTCTAATTTACTCCTATTATCAATTTTTCTTCGTTCTATTGCTATCATTATTTGAAAAAAGAAGGCACCTAAGCTTTTTTTTGGTTTCAGTACTCTGGAGAGCACTTTTTTATTGGTGGATGAATTTATCCACCAATCAGCAAGGACAACCCAGGTTGTTCACCAAAAATGGGCCGGCATCTAAACTTACATTTTTGCATTTCAAATAAAGATACCAAGAGAATGAAGAACATTTGATAATAGGAGTAAATTAGAAAGTTGCTTAAAATTTCATGCTCTATCTGAATCACGAAAGATTTTTTTTTGGGTACAGTGTCCCTTTAACCCTACTGGCTCACGGCATTGGATAGACTTTTAAAAATTAGGCAGAGTTTAATTCAATATTTTTATATTTATTTACTTCAATTTTTACCTTTTTAAAGCTCCAAGGATTAGTTGTTTTAAGAATATGGCGTGTGGGAGAGCTGCGCTTATTGTTGGAGCTTTAAAAAAAAAAAAAAAAAAAAAAGTGTAAAAATTGGCGTAAATGGATAAATATAAAAATGTGATGAATTAAACTGCCTAATTTTTAAAAGTCTATCCAATGCCGTGAGCCAGTAGGGTTAACTTTACATTCACTTTAAATATTCAGCTTTTTTCACAAACTGTAAAAAGAGAATTAATAAGCCATATATAGAAACACAGTAACTGCATTTCAATTTCCATTTAATTGATTTTCTCAGCTTGCAGTAAATGCTGCTAAAGGGACAATGAACCCATTTTTTTTATTTTGTGATTCAGATACAGCATGCAATTTAAAGCAACTTTCTAATTTACTCCTATTATCAAATTTTCTTCGTTCTCTTGCTATCTTTATTTGAAAAAGGCATCTAAGCTATTTTATGGTTCAGTACCCTGGACAGCACTTGTTTATTGGTCAGTTAAATTAATCCACCAAACTGCAAGAACAACCCAGGTTGTTCACCAAAAATGGTCCTGCATCTAAACCTACATTCTTGCTTTTCAAATAAAGATAAAAAGAGAATGAAGAAAATTTGATAATAGGAGTAAATTAGAAAGTTGCATGCTCTGAATCACAAAAGAAAAAAATTGAGGTTCAGTGTCCCTTTAACTTGCATGAGATTGTGTAGAAAGAATTGAGTGCTATTTTTGGAGTTTACGATATATTATTGCCGTTTCATATAAAGTGTTTTAAAACCCAAAGTACCTTGGAAATAGCCATCAC